>NC_089839.1:296796122-297056122 GCF_035609145.1 Eleutherodactylus coqui
CTGATACAATTAATGAAGCCCTTGATTAGTTGCATCAGGTGTGCTTGAGACAACATCTGATTTCCACATGTGTGCTCTAAGGAGGGATTCTCTTCACGGGGTTTATAAATTCTCAGATTGCACAAGTCATTAAAAGTGTCATTTTGTGTTGAATTTGGAGAAACCACTTGTTCTATTAGTTGTGTTGAACTATTTAAATTGTTCTTGTTTAATTGTTTTTTTTGCAAACAGCTGAAAGTTTGTAAATTTGGCAAATAAACATAGTTTGCAATGGGGGGGGTTGAAAAATTTTGATCGCGAGTGTATTTATCACAAAAATAGGGAAATAAATAAATATACAGAATTTAATATTAAAATTCATAAAATTTAAAAAAATGATGTACAAATTTCCTGATGGCATATTCTGCTTTATTTAGTGTGACATTTTTATCTGCACTTTTGGCATGATAAAGAGTACAGAAAATGGTACAACAGATGGCCAGTTTTACAAGAAGTCTGGGCCCTGGTAAAGATTGTTCTGACACAGTCTGCTCCTGCAAACATGCAATAAATAAATGAAGTTCACGGCGCTGATGAGTGACAGGCGGCTCCGATTGGACAGCCAAGGATGCTTCGTTAAATCATCTACAGGAATCTGAGGCCAATGGAATATTTAGGAGGCCTGCGATAACCTTGGATGCTCAAAAATAGCACAAATTTCTGTGTAACTGGAGCTAAGCGCAGCCCATGATTTTATTATGAGGCTTAGAATTAAAATTTCATCTTCCATGTGTCGTACTGCACAGTTACACGTTCATCCTTGATCCTGTTTAGTTTGGCAGGTGGTTTTCTTCTAGGTTGTGTAATACCGAATAAGACTTTCTCCTTACAGTCGTATTCCATCAGAACCTGCATTCCTCCGCTTCTATTGCGATCCTCCCAACAAGATTGTAGACTTTAATTGTATCCGTTGCGTTAAATGGTTACAAACCACTTGTGCTTATATGACAGGCAGCGTGATAACTACCAAAACTGCTACTTTCTTTACCTAAAGTGACTTTTTTTGTACAAGAATATAACTACTATAATACTGCCCCCTATGTACAAGAATATAACTACTATAATACTGCCCCCCTATGTACAAGAATATAACTACTATAATACTGCCCCCCTATGTACAAGAATATAGCTACTATAATACTGCTCATATATGTACAAGAATATAACTACTATAAAACTGCCCCCTATGTACAAGAATATAACTACTATAATACTACCCTCTATGTACAAACATATAACTACTATAATACTGCCCCCTATGTACAAGAATATAACTACTATAATACTGCCCCTATGTACAAGAATATAACTACTATAATACTGCCCCCTATGTACGAGAATATAACTACTATAATACTGCCCCCTATGTACAAGAATATAACTACTATAATACTGTCCCCTATGTACAAGAATATAACTACTATAATACTGACCCCTATGTACAAGAATATAACTACTATAATACTGCCCCCTATGTACAAGAATATAACTACTATAATACTGCTCCTATGTACAAGAATATAACTACTATAATACTGCCCCCTATGTACAAGAATATAACTACTATAATACTGTCCCTATGTAAAAGAATATAACTACTATAATACTGCCCCCTATGTACAAGAATATAACTACTATAATACTGCTCCTATGTACAAGAATATAACTACTATAATACTTCCCCTATGTACAAGAATATAACTACTATAATACTGTCCCCTATGTACAAGAATATAACTACTATAATACTGCCCCCTATGTACAAGAATATAACTACTATAATACTGTCCCCTATTTACAAGAATATAACTACTATAATACTGCCCCCTATGTACAAGAATATAACTACTATAATACTGCCTCCTATGTACAAGAATATAACTACTATAATACTGCTCCTATGTACAAGAATATAACTACTATAATGCTTCCCCTATGTACAAGAATATAAATACTATAATACTGCTCCTATGTACAAGAATATAACTACTATAATACTGCCCCCCTATGTACAAGAATATAACTACTATAATACTGCCTCCTATGTACAAGAATATAACTACTATAATACTGCCCCCTATGTACAGGAATATAACTACTATAATACTACTCCCTATGTACAAGAATATAACTACTATAATACTGCCCCCTATGTGCAAGAATATAACTACTATAATACTGCCCCCTATGTACAAGAATATAACTACTATAATACTGCCCCCTATGTACAAGAATATAACTACTATAATACTGTCCCCTATGTACAAGAATATAACTACTATAATACTGTCCCCTATGTACAAGAATATAACTACTATAATACTGCCCCCTATGTACAAGAATATAACTACTATAATACTGCTCCTATGTACAAGAATATAACTACTATAATACTGCCCCCTATGTACAAGAATATAACTACTATAATACTGTCCCTATGTAAAAGAATATAACTACTATAATACTGCCCCCTATGTACAAGAATATAACTACTATAATACTGCTCCTATGTACAAGAATATAACTACTATAATACTGCCCCCTATGTACAAGAATATAACTACTATAATACTGCTCCTATGTACAAGAATATAACTACTATAATACTGGCCCCTATGTACAAGAATATAACTACTATAATACTGCCCCCTATGTACAAGAATATAACTATGATAATACTGCCCCTATGTACAAGAATATAACTACTATAATACTGCCCCCTATGTACAAGAATATAACTACTATAATGCTGCTCCTATTTACAAGAATATAACTACTATAATACTGCTGCTATGTACAAGAATATAACTACTATAATACTGCCCCCTATGTACAAGAATATAACTACTATAATACTGCTCCTATTTACAAGAATATAACTACTATAATACTGCCCCCTATGTACAAGAATATAACTACTATAATACTGCCCCTATGTACAAGAATATAACTACTATAATACTGCCCCCTATGTACAAGAATATAACTACTATAATACTGCTCATATGTACAAGAATATAACTACTATAATACTACTCCTATGTACAAGAATATAACTACTATAATACTACTCCTATGTACAAGAATATAACTACTATAATACTGCTCCTATTTACAAGAATATAACTACTATAATACTGCCTCCTATGTACAAGAATATAACTACTATATTACTGCTCCCTATGTACAAGAATATAACTACTATAATACTGCCCCCTATGTACAAGAATATAACTACTATAATACTGCCTCCTATGTACAAGAATATAACTACTATAATACTGCCCCCTATGTGCAAGAATATAACTACTATAATACTGCCCCCTATGTACAAGAATATAACTACTATAATACTGCTCCTATGTACAAGAATATAACTACTATAATACTGCCTCCTGTGTACAAGAATATAACTACTATAATACTGCTCCTATGTACAATAATATAACTACTATAATTCTGCCCCCTATGTACAAGAATATAACTACTATAATACTGCTCCTATGTACAAGAATATAACTACTATAATACTGCCCCCTATGTACAAGAATATAACTACTATAATACTGCCCCCTATGTACAAGAATATAACTACTATAATACTGCCCCCTATGTACAAGAATATAACTACTATAATATAGCCCCCTATGTACAAGAATATAACTACTATAATACTGCAGCCTATGTACAAGAATATAACTACTATAATACTGCCCCCTATGTACAAGAATATAACTACTATAATACTGCCCTCTACGTGCAAAAGTCTCCCTGCCCTCCCGAAAAATTTAATAAAAGTTTCACAATACATTAAATACCCAAAAATGGTACCAATAAAAACTGCAGCTCGTCACGCAAAAAACTAGCCCTTACATGGCGTGTCGAAGAGAAATTTAAAAAAGTTATGGATTCTAAAATTGTAAACGAAAATCCCCCAAGAATTGTTGCGTTATTATATCCCAAAACCGGTCATGTCACTAAGGGGTTAATGAAGCAGTTGCAATTGGATACAAAATATTTCTACCTCTGAGTCTTATTTTCATCATCATTAATGTTATGATAATTCTGCGCCCTACGACGATACGAAGGCCCCCCCCCCCACCGCGCCTCCTTTCTGTGCAGTCGTGTGACTGATCCCCCTCTGCGCAGTTTGTAGATGTTCACAGTTAATATAGAAGGAGGCCGAAGTGAAGGTAATCCTCGGCTGCTGCCTTGAGTCGGCCTGTAGAGCCAGATGTGCCCTTCTCCGGAGTGGAAGCAGCTCTTGCGGAATTATTTGCATAGAGACGGCGACCTGCGATGGTTAAGCAGCTGTGTGTGCGTTGTGGGATGTCCCCCCCAGCACAATTGGCTATATGTTTGGAAGTATTGGCCGGAGGTGACAGATTGGAGTCTTTACCTTCAATAGGGGAGTCGTCAGGGGACAATTGGAGAGGCCGCTTATCATTTTGCAGAAGGCTCAGTTAGGCGCCTCCGGCAATATCATCGTATCCTGTGTCTGCGCGCCGCGGCGGACATCTTCATATTAACAAGTCATCTGTTGTAGGGACTGCAAAAAGGACAACTGATAAATGTCACACAAGACGGAGCGCGAACACGTCGGCATCGCGGATTACTAGAGACGAGGCTGTAGCACTCCAATGGGAGACTTCCATCCACGAGACGGGACGCGAGCGTATAAGAGGAGAGAATGACATACAGTGGACTGTAGCCGAGCCTTCGGCCGGCGCCAAAGGGCATATATGAACTCGCGTAATACGCAAAGAATAAAAACTGCAGTATGCTCTATTTTTCTGCGCATTTGCGCACCAACGAGCCCCGCAGAAGCCAATGGGGATGCGCAAATGCGCGCTCAATACGCTAGGAGTTGCATGATGCGCTGCATAATTCCCCTGGAATAGAACACATTTGGAGCTCGTTAGACTAATTAGTCAATTAAGTTAGTGCATCTTCGTTGGCTGGGTGCAGAATACCATGTCTGACGAGCGCAGAAGGAACAGTAAAAATCGCTGATGCGCATTAAAAAAATTGTACGTTCCGAAAAAAACTGTACACTTTGGCCTGTGCAAACACACAGATGCTCGAGTGACGCTGGTTTTAGGGCTCCTTCACACGGACGTATTTGATTTCAAAGGGCTCGTTCACATGTCCTCTTTGTGCACGGAAATTCAATAGCTGTCATTCAATAGCTGAGAGCTGCCTCTAATTGGTCCCTGCACTCAGCCAATCAGAGGCAGCACTCACTCACCCATTCATAAATTCATGAATGGGTGAGTGAGAGCTGCCTCTGATTGGTGAGGGCTGTGACCAATCAGAGGCAGCCCATTCAGCAGGCGGGGATTTAAAATCCCCGCCTGCTGGATACTACACAGAGCAGTTCAGGAGAACTGCCTGCCGGACGCGGCTGAACTCCGGCTGCTGGGAAAAGGTGAGTATACATTTTTTTTTCATTTTTACACATTTTAGGATGATTTTCAGGGAAGGGCTTATATTTTTAAGCCCTTCCCGAAAATTCATCCCGCGCTCGCAGGCAGCACATTGCTTTCAATGGAGCCGGCTGTATTGCCGGCTCCATTGAATTCAATGGGCGAACATCGTTCTCCTTTGCCACAGCTGTGCCATAGCTGTGGCAGAGGATAGCTGGCAGTGCTGGGCCGTTTCGCCGAAATCGCTGCTAGCTGCAGATTTTCCGGCGAATCGTCAGCCCCGGTCACGTGGTTTGCGGATGTGCATCCGTCATGCGATCCGCAAATCGCGCGAGAAAACGCCCGTGTGACCGAGGCCTTACAGTGACTTCTAGGGGCATTATTACCATTGGAGCCACAATTAGGGGCACTATTACTATTGGAGCCATTATAATAATAATAATAATAATCTTTATTTGTATACAACCAACTTATTCCGCAGCGCTTGTTATTATTAGTATAAGGGCCACTGCTGCGGAACACTTACTATTAGACCCGCTATTAGTATTAGGGCTGCTACTTGGGACATTATTACTATTGGAGCCACTGAGGGGGGGAGGGGCACACTTACTATTGTAGACACGTCTGGGGGCACTATTATTATTCGGACCACAACTGGGGACATTATTACTTCTGTGGGACACTATTACTATTAGAGCCACTATTAGTATTAAGGCCCCTACTGCGGGTCACTATGACTCTTGGAGCGACTATTTGTTTTAGTTCCACTACTGTGGGGCACTATTACTATTGGAGCCACTGAGGGTGGGCACACTAATGAGGCCGTTGAGTGGGGCACAAGGACTAGTTTTGGCCACTAGAACAATGGAGGTAAAAACATACCTTGTGATAAGCCACACCCACAAACCACACCCACTTTTATCTTGGTCAGTCTTCTTTTGATGATAAGGGTGACAGCCTTAATTAGAAGGCAGCAATCCTACAAACACGGGCAACAAACGGATGGGAAAATTTCCCGTGTGAATAAGCCCCGATTCCCATTTGATATCCACCTATGTGTGATGCTTCTGTGAATTTCGCTCTGACGCGACTCCATTCAGTGAGACATTCCTGGTGACCATCTTGTAATTAATGTTTTCCATGCTATGAGTGTATCACCTAATTACTGTATTTTAATTTCGCACGAGGTCCAGCCCCCTCAGTCAGCATCCCAGCCGCCATAAATGTTTCCAGGAGCATAGAGAAAACCACAAACAATCATTATAACACATAAGAGGAACGACTCACATCTGCTGCACGTGTAGTAAAGCCTCGGTCGTTACATTATCAATTATAACAAACCGTAATACACATCATGAAACACTAATTATTTCCTGGAGATATTGTCCCAAACAGCAATGTTTATAATTCCTTATTACTGGGCTGGGACTCAGCGTCACACGTGTCATTTGTAACCCAGACGTCTACAGACAATAATCAGCTGTAATTATCCATAGTTTGTCTGTGCACTTAACAAATGTGAAAAGGGTGAAGCCAAATCCCAGGAGAATGTAATAATAATAGCAAAAATAATACAGACATTGTGGAAGACTAAGAGAATAACTGATCCTATGTACAAGAATATATCTACTATAATACTGCCCCCTATGTACAAGAATATAACTACTATAATACTGCCTCCTATGTACAAGAATATAACTACTATAATACTGCTCCCTATGTACAAGAATATAACTACTATAATACTGATCCTATGTACAAGAATATAGCTACTATAATACTGCCCCTATGTACAAGAATATAACTACTATAATACTGCCCCCTATGTACAAGAATATAACTACTATAATACTGCTTCCTATGTACAATAACATAACTACTATAATACTGCTCCCTATGTACAAGAATATAATTACTATAATACTGCCCCCTATGTACAAGAATATAACTACTGTAATACTGCTCCCTATGTACAAGAATATACCTACTATAATACTGCCCCCTATTTACAAGGATATAACTAGCATAATACTGCCCCATATGTACAAGAATATAACTACTATAATACTCCCCCTATGTACAAGAATATAACTACTATAATACTGCTTCCTATGTACAATAATATAACTACTATAATACTGCCCCCTCTGTACAAGAATATAACTACTATAATACTGCTTCCTATGTACAATAATATAGATACTATAATACTGCTCCCTATGTACAAGAATATAACTACTATAATACTGCTCCTATGTACATGAATATAACTACTATAATACTGCCCCCTATGTAAAAGAATATAACTACTATAATACTGCTTCCTATGTACAAGAATATAACTACTATAATACTGTTCCTATGTACAAGAATATAACTACTATAATACTGCTCCCTATGTACAAGAATATAACTACTAGAATACTGCCCCCTATGTGCAAGTGTCAGAACCGGCAACTCTCGGGGCCGCCGTGGCCGCACCACCGGTCCGGCCACCCGGGGTACAGGAGCACGGCGCAGAGGGACCCCGGTTCTTGTGATCTCCCCGGGCCGCTGTAAGACTGGTCGCCGCCGGGTTGCTAGGGAGGCAGCTGGTGCTTCTAGTCGCTTGACTACCAGGCTGGCTTCCCTGGTAACTGTCTGTGCAGTGAGACTGGGGGCGTGCCCCCAGCACCGCCCTGATTAGCCCTGCTGCTGTCAGGCTCCCCGCCCCAATCAGCTTCTGGGGCGGGAGCGCTGACAGCATTTAAATAGGTGTGTTTTCCTCTCAGGCCTTGCCAGTGTTAGTTTGGTCTTCCAGCTGCACCCGCGTATTCTTTGACTCCTGTTTGTGACCCCGGCTTTCTTGACCTCTGCTTTTGGACCTTGACTACGTTTGCCTGACCCCCCTGTACTGCGTACCCTCCTGTTGCCGACCCGGATTGTCTGACCGTTCTACCGTTGTTTGTCTTCAGTGTCTGTTTGTCTTCCCGTGTCCCGCTTCCCTAGTGAGGGTAGGGACCGCCGCCCAGTTGTCGCCCTGGGGGTTAGCCCAGGGGGGCAAGTAGGCAGGGACAGGGGTTGCGGGATATATCAGGGACCCCCATATCCCGGACACTGTCCTGACAGTAACACTGGCCGAAGGTAGGTCAGACTCGTGCATCCGCCCGGCTACTTTGAATCCCTCGATGGAGGCCGTGGCTGCGTTAGCGAACCAGGTCCAGGTCCTTACTAACCTTGTCCAGGACCTAACCGCCCGCATGCAGCTACAGGAACAAGTGGCGGCTGCAGGTCCCATGCAGCCCCCTTCCGCTCCCGGGACTATGTCAGAACCCCGAGCCACGCTGCCGGACTGCTTCTCTGGAGAGAGAGGTCAGTTCTTTGCATTTAGAGAGAGCTGCAAGCTCTACTTTGATCTCCGACCCCACTCCTCTGGTACTGAATATCAGAAAGTGGGAATTGTAATTACCCGCCTGAGGGGGGACCCCCAAAATTGGGCTTTCTCGCTACCAGCAGGCTCTCCAGCCCGACTATCCCTTGACGCCTTTTTTTCCGCCCTGGGTCAAATTTATGACGAACCCGACCGGGCAGGCTACGCAGTCTCCAAACTTCTGGCCCTGCGCCAGGGTTGTAAAATGGCGGAGGACTACTGTTCCCAATTCCGTCAACATTGTACGGAATCCGGGTGGAACGATGCCGCCCTAAAAGACTTATTTTTGACCGGTCTGTCTGAGGGTCTCAAGGACCTACTTGTGGCCCACCCAGAGCCTAGAACCCTGGAGCAAGCCATGACGCTTGCTATTCGGGCCGACCGACGTTTGAGGGGCCGACACGCCGCTCGGGCCACTCCACTCCCCACGCCCACTTCTTCTACTGACCTGACTCTCTCACTTCCCACCACCGAGCCCATGGAACTGGGAGCCATGAACCCCAAGCAGCGACGGGAATATCGCCTGAAGAAGAATCTTTGCTTCTACTGTGGGGAGCCGGGTCACCGCATTGCCACCTGCACTAAGAAGCCACGGCAGGAAAACTCCCGCTCCTAGGCAGTTGTCGGGAGGACTGTCTAGGAGCTAAGGTACTCCCTGTGTTATCCAAAATGTTATTGCCTTGCACCCTAGAATTTCATGCTTTCCACCGTACTGGGCAAGCCTTTGTTGATTCTGGGGCTGCGGCGAATTTCGTTAACTTTAATTTCGTTGCTCAACTGTCCGGGGTTTTTTTACGTTTAGAGACCCCGATTCTGGTTTCAGGAGTGGACTCCACCCCATTGCAAGCAGGGGTGGTTCATCTGGTTACCCCTGAAGTAAGGTTTACGATAGGAGCCTTACACGTGGAAACCTGCACCTTTCTAGTGATGAGAGATTTGTCTGTGGACGTCGTCCTAGGCCTCCCCTGGCTCCGGGAGCACAACCCGGTAGTAAATTGGGACACGTTGGAACTGGTAAAGTGGGGTCCCCGCTGTGCCAACCACCTTTGTGCGGTGAAGGTGGGAATCTCCACCTGCGAGGGGACCCCCCTACCAGATTACCTCTCCGAGTTTTCTGACGTGTTCTCCAAACAATTATCTGAAGCTCTGCCCCCTCATAGGGAATGGGACTGTAAAATAGACTTGATTCCTGGGGCCAAACTTCCTAAGGGCCGCATTTATAACGTTACGGTTCCTGAGAGAGAATCCATGAGGGACTATATCCAGGACAGCCTGGCCAAGGGGCACATCCGGCCCTCAGAATCCCCGGTGGGTGCCGGGTTTTTCTTCGTTGAGAAGAAGGATGGGGGCCTCCGGCCCTGTATTGACTATAGAGAGCTAAACAAAATCACAGTACGAAACCAGTATGCCCTTCCACTCATTCCTGACCTCCTCAACCAGGTCGCTGGTGCCCGATGGTTTTCTAAACTTGATCTCAGGGGAGCATACAACCTCATCCGCATTCGGGAGGGGGATGAGTGGAAAACCGCCTTCAATACGCCCCTCGGGCATTTTGAATACCTAGTTATGCCTTTTGGATTGTGTAACGCCCCCGCCATTTTTCAGGGGTACATGAACTCAGTGTTTCAGGATATCATGGGGGTGTTCGTGGTTGTATATCTAGACGACATTTTGATTTTTTCCTCCGACTTGCCAAGTCACCATACTCACGTTCAGACTGTACTAGCTCGACTCAGACATAACAAGCTGTTTGCTAAACTCGAGAAATGTGTGTTCGGGGTACAAAAGATATCATTTTTGGGGTATATCATCACGCCATGCGACTTCCAGATGGATCCTGAAAAGGTGAAAGCCATCACGGAGTGGGCCCAGCCAGGGTCGTTGAAAGCCCTTCAACGCTTCCTCGGCTTCGCCAACTACTATCGCAAATTCATCAAAGACTTCTCCGTGGTGGCTAAACCTCTAACGGACCTCACCAGAAAGGGGGCAGATGTGAGGACCTGGTCTTCTGAGGCTCTGAGGGCCTTCGATACCCTAAAGGCGGCGTTCTCTTCTGCACCTGTCCTAGTACAACCAGATCTGTCCAGCCCTTTTTTGGTGGAAGTAGATGCCTCTGAGTTTGGTGTGGGAGCGGTACTGTCCCAAGGTCCCTCCACTCTCACCAACCTTAGACCGTGTGCCTATTTTTCTAGGAAGTTTTCTTCCACCGAACGGAACTATGATATAGGCAACCGGGAATTGCTGGCGATTAAGTGGGCTTTCGAAGAGTGGAGGCATTTTTTGGAAGGAGCCCATCACCAGATCACGGTACTCACAGACCATAAAAACCTCACCTATCTAGATTCCGCTAAGAGGTTAAATGCTCGGCAAGCCCGCTGGGCCTTGTTCTTCTCTCGGTTCAATTTTGTTGTTACCTATAGACCCGGTTCTAAGAATGTCAAGGCTGATGCCCTGTCTAGGAGCTTTGGTTCTCCGGAACCTGCCGAGCCGGAGCCTGAGAGCATTCTCTCCCCTGGGGTGGTCCTCGCTGCTGTCTCCTCCGACCTTTCACCTCTCATTCACGCCGCTCAACAATCTGCTCCTGAAGCCCTTCCGGAAGGCAAATTATTTGTCCCATTGTCACTGAGATTGAAAGTGTTAGAGGAGACACACGCTTCTGTCCTAGCTGGACACCCCGGCATCAGGGGTACGCTGGAGTTAGTATCCAGACTCTATTGGTGGCCGCACATGGCCAAGGAGGTACGGGTATTTGTGTCCGCGTGCCCGGTTTGCGCAAGGGGGAAGAATCTCAGGAGACGTCCTGAGGGTCCTCTTCTTCCCTTGCCCATTCCGTCCAGGCCATGGTCCCATTTGTCCATGGATTTTATTACTGATCTGCCATCCTCGCTGGGGAATACGGTCATCTGGGTAATAGTAGACCGTTTCTCTAAAATGTCACATTTTGTTCCGCTTTGCAAGTTGCCTAACGCCAAACTTCTGTCTGAAATGTTCATCAAGGAGATTGTTCGGTTACATGGGATCCCCGAGGACATTGTGTCAGATAGAGGGGTTCAGTTCGTCGCTCGCTTCTGGCGAGCCTTCTGTAAAAATCTAAACGTAAATTTGTCCTTCTCCTCCGCTTTCCATCCCGAGAGTAACGGACAAACGGAACGAATGAACCAAGAACTTATCCAGTATCTGCGACTGTTTGTCTCTGATAACCAGTATCAGTGGGCCAACTACTTACCTCTCGCCGAATTTGCTATCAACAACCATGTTAACTCGGCGACCCAATTGTCACCTTTTTTTTGTAACTATGGGTTTCATCCCCGGTTCTCGCTTTCCACTCCTGTGGTCTCGAACAATCCGGCCGCCGACATATCCTCTGAGGAACTGTGCACAGTTTGGGCCCAGGTTCGTAAGAACCTTCAGGGTTCCCAAGAGAAACTGCGTAAATACGCAAATAAAAGATGTACCATCTCTGCACCTTTTGTAGTCGGGGAGCAAGTTTTGTTGTCTTCCAAGAATCTGAGACTCAAGGTTCCCTCCCTGAAACTTGCTCCTCGGTTCATTGGCCCATTTACTGTTTCTCAGGTCATCAACCCGGTGTCATATAAGTTGGCACTTCCTGACCCCTGGAAGGTCCACAAGGTTTTTCACAAAAGCTTACTTAAGAAGTATGTGACTCCAGTTCTACCCACCCAGAACCCGCCTCCTCCTTCTCTGGTACAGGGGGAACTGGAGTATGAAGTAGAAAGGCTGGTGGATGCCCGACGGGTTAGAGGTGTGCTGCAGTACCTGGTCCACTGGAGAGGATTTGGCCCTGAGGATAGGACGTGGGTCCCTGCCAGGGACGTTCATGCGCCACGCCTAGTCCAGGCATTCCACAGGGCTTTCCCGCTTAAGCCCGCACCTGGCCATGGGGGTCCGGTGTCCCCCCGTAGAAGGGGGGGTACTGTCAGAACCGGCAACTCTCGGGGCCGCCGTGGCCGCACCACCGGTCCGGCCACCCGGGGTACAGGAGCACGGCGCAGAGGGACCCCGGTTCTTGTGATCTCCCCGGGCCGCTGTAAGACTGGTCGCCGCCGGGTTGCTAGGGAGGCAGCTGGTGCTTCTAGTCGCTTGACTACCAGGCTGGCTTCCCTGGTAACTGTCTGTGCAGTGAGACTGGGGGCGTGCCCCCAGCACCGCCCTGATTAGCCCTGCTGCTGTCAGGCTCCCCGCCCCAATCAGCTTCTGGGGCGGGAGCGCTGACAGCATTTAAATAGGTGTGTTTTCCTCTCAGGCCTTGCCAGTGTTAGTTTGGTCTTCCAGCTGCACCCGCGTATTCTTTGACTCCTGTTTGTGACCCCGGCTTTCTTGACCTCTGCTTTTGGACCTTGACTACGTTTTGCCTGACCCCCCTGTACTGCGTACCCTCCTGTTGCCGACCCGGATTGTCTGACCGTTCTACCGTTGTTTGTCTTCAGTGTCTGTTTGTCTTCCCGTGTCCCGCTTCCCTAGTGAGGGTAGGGACCGCCGCCCAGTTGTCGCCCTGGGGGTTAGCCCAGGGGGGCAAGTAGGCAGGGACAGGGGTTGCGGGATATATCAGGGACCCCCATATCCCGGACACTGTCCTGACAGCAAGAATATAACTACTATAATACTGCCTCCTATATACAAGAATATAACTACTATAATACTGCCCCCATCTACAAGAATATAACTACTATAATACTGCCCCCTATGTACAAAAATATAACTACTATAATACTGCTTCCTATGTACAATAATTTAACTACTATAATACTGCTCCCTATGTACAAGAATAAAACTACTATAATACTGCCCCCTATGTACAAGAATATTACTACTATAATACTGCCCCCTATGTACAAGAATATAATTACTATAATACTGCTTCCTATGTACAATAATATAACTACTATAATACTGCCCCCTATGTACAAAAATATAACTACTATAATACTGCCCCCTATGTACAAGAATATACCTACTATAATACTACTCCTATGTACAGGAATATAACTACTATAATACTGCCCCCTATGTACAAGAATATAACTACTATAATACTGCTTCCTATGTACAATAATATAGATACTATAATACTCTCCCTATGTACAAGAATATAACTACTATAATACTGCTTCCTATGTACAAGAATATAACTACTATAATACTGTTCCTATGTACAAGAATATAACTACTAGAATACTGCCCCCTATGTACAAGAATATAACTACTATAAAACTGCCTCCTATATACAAGAATATAACTACTATAATACTGCCCCCCATCTACAAGAATATAACTACTATAATACTGCCCCCTATGTACAAGAATATAACTACTATAATACTGCCCCTATGTACAAAAATATAACTTCTATAATACTGCTTCCTATGTACAATAATATAACTACTATAATACTGCTCCCTATGTACAAGAATATAACTACTATAATACTGCCCCCTATGTACAAGAATATTACTACTATAATACTGCCCCCTATGTAGAAGAATATAACTACTATAATACTGCTTCCTATGTACAATAATATAACTACTATAATACTGCTTCCTATGTACAATAATATAACTACTATAATACTGCCCCCTATGTACAAGAATATACCTACTATAATACTACTCCTATGTACAAGAATATAACTACTATAATACTGCCCCCTATGTACAAGAATATAACTACTATAATGCTTCCCCCTATGTACAAGAATATAACTACTATAATACTGCCCCCTATGTACAAGAATATAACTACTATAATACGGCCCCCTATGTACAAGAATATAACTACTATAATACTGCCCCCTATATACAAGAATATAACTACTATAATACTGCCCCCTATGTACAAGAATATAACTACTATAATACTGCCTCTATGTACAAGAATATAACTACTATAATACTGCTTCCTATGTACAAGAATATAACTACTATAATACTGCCCCCTATATACAAGAATATAGCTACTATAATACTGCCTCCTATGTACAAGAATATAGCTACTATAATACTGCTCCCTATGTACAAGAATATAACTATTATAATACTGCCCCCTATGTACAAGAATATAAATACTAAAATACTGCCCCCTATGTACAAGAATACAACTACTATAATACTGCCCCCTATGTAGAAAAATATAACTACTATAATACTGCTTCCTATGTACAATAATATAACTACTATAATAGTGCCCCCTATGTACAAGAATATAACTACTATAATACTGCCCCCTATGTACAAGAATATAACTACTATAATACTGCCCCCTATGTACAAGAATATAACTACTATAATACTGCCCCCTATGTACAAGAATATAACTACTATAATACTGCCCCCTATGTACAAGAATATAACTACTATAATACTGCCCCCTATGTACAAGAATATAACTACTATAATACTGCCTCCTATGTACAAGAATATAACTACTATAATACTGCCCCCTATGTACAAGAATATAACTACTATAATACTGCCCCCTATGTACAAGAATATAACTACTATAATACTGCCTCCTATATACAAGAATATAACTACTATAATACTGCCTCCTATGTACAAGAATATAACTACTATAATACTGCCTCCTATGTACAAGAATATAACTACTATAATACTGCCTCCTATGTACAAGAATATAACTACTATAATACTGCCCCCTATGTACAAGAATATAACTACTATAATACTGCCCCCTATGTACAAGAATATAACTACTATAATACTGCCCCCTATGTACAAGAATATAACTACTATAATACTGCCTCCTATGTACAAGAATATAACTACTATAATACTGCCCCCTATGTACAAGAATATAGCTACTATAATACTGCTCCCTGTGTACAAGAATATAACTATTATAATACTGCCCCCTATGTACAAGAATATAACTACTATAATACTGCCCCCTATGTACAAGAATATAACTACTATAATACTGCCTCCTATGTACAAGAATATAACTACTATAATACTGCCCCCTATGTACAAGAATATAATTACTACAATGTTGTGCTTCTTACAAGGGTCATTCTCTGAGCTCTGTCCAACTTTCTGTTACATGTTTTATGTTATCTCCCAATTAGGTGGCGTGGCCAGTGATAAGTAGCTCGTCTGCAGATCTGTAATATAGATACTGTGCAGCAGACCATGCAGAGCGGTTCTACAATTTGTATTGTATGAAGTGTTCCTCTGGGCGGCATTACAGGCTCCACCATATTCATCTAACACAGGCTTCTGTCTCCATGTCTCAGATTAATGTCCAATTCTTGCTGTTCAAATCTGCAAACCAGATTGTGAGCAAAATAAAGAGCCCTGACTGAAAAATACACAATATTATTCCTTGTTAGTAAAGTGCACCCTGAAAAGAATGACCCTCTACGATGTAAAACACAGATGATTATGAAATGTCTGATAGGGCAGCCTTTCTAGTGTACCATTACTGCTATATGACCTGGGTATACTCTCTATATAATTATTTATGTACAGCTGGTATAAGTTATACATCTCCTGCGTATAGTGATATGGACCATGCTGGTATAACCTGGGTATCTCCTGTATATAATGTATGTACAGCTGGTATAAGTCATACATCTCCTGTATTAAGTGATATGGAGCATGCTGGTATAACCTGGGTATCACCTGTATATAGTTATATATGTACAGCTGGTATAAGTCATACATCTCCTGTATATAGTGACATGGACCATGCTGGTATAACCTCTGGATCTCCTGTATATAACTATATATGCTGCTGATATAAGCTATACTTCCTGGATATAGTGATATGGAGCATTCAGGTATAACCTGGGTATCTCCTGTATAGAATAATATATATATACCACTGGTATAAGTTATACATCTCCTGTATATAGTGATATGGACTATGCTGGTATAACTTAGGTGTCTTCTGTATGTATTGATATATGTACAGCTGGAATCAGTTATACATCTCCTGTGTATAGTGATATGGAGCAGAACCTGGGTATCTTCTGTATATAATAATATATGTATAGTTGATATTGGTTTAAAATCTCCTGTATATAGTGATATAGAGCATGGTGGTATAACCTGTGAATCTCCTGTATAGAATTATATATGTACAGCTGGTATAAGTTATACATCTGCCTTTATAACTAGTGAGAAGGACCATGCTGATATAACCTGGGTATCTTCTGTATATAATTATATATGTACAGCTGGAATAAGTTATATATCTCCTGTATATACTGATATGGAGCATGATGGCATAACCTGGGTATCTCCTGTGTATAATTATATATGTACAGCTGGTATAAGTTATGCATCTCCTGTATATAGTGATATGGAGCATGCTGGTAGGACCTGGGTATCACCTGTATATAGTTATATATGTACAGCTGGTATAAGTTATACATCTCCCAGTAAATAGTGATATGGAGCATGCTGGTATAACCTGGGTATCACCTGTATATAGTTATATATGTACAGCTGGTATATGTTATACATCTCCCAGTAAATAGTGATACGGAGCATGCTGGTATAACCTGGGTATCTCCTGTATATAATTATATATGTACAGCTGGTATAAGTTATGCATCCCCTGTATATAGTGATACGGAGCATGCTGGTATAACCTGGGTATCACCTGTATATAGTTATATATGTACAGCTGGTATAAGTTATACATCTCCTGTATATAGTGATATGGAGCATGCTGGTATAACCTGGGTATCTCCTGTATATAATTATATATGTACAGCTGGTATAAGTTATGTATCCCCTGTATATAGTGATATGGAGCATGCTAGTATGACCTGGGTATCACCTGTATATAATTATATATGTACAGCTGGTATAAGTTATACATCTCACAGTAAATAGTGATATGGAGCATGCTGGTATAACCTGGGTATCTGCTGTATATAATTATATATGTACAGCTGGTATAAGTTATACATCTCACAGTAAATAGTGATACGGAGCATGCTGGTATAACCCGGGTATCTTCTGTCTGGAGCCTGGGTGTATTGATGGATATTCTAATGTTCTATTTGACCACGTATGTAATGTATTTAGGTCGTAGTCTATTAGCCAAGCAGCACAGTAACTGATCTGCTGCCTGCAGTCCCCCCGATATAAATATCCGTCCAGTTAGTGCGGTCATACAGTGCGGGACGCAGTGTGAAGCCCAGAAAATAGCATAAACAAAATGAGTTATTATCCGTTTTCTATGGGGGGAGGGGCATCAATGTATTTTCTATGTTTCCGCCTGGATTCGCCTTTTGTTCACGCTCACACATTGCATTTTCATAAACCATTTAATCTTCCTTCAGTCCCCATTGTTTTATATGAAAGGCAGCGTATTCGCAGCGCCGTGTCTTCAGGTGAACATCCGCCAGCGCCGGAGACGCAAGAGCTTGACTTCAAAGTTCTATTAAACTATTTGTCAGCCGTAATTGTCGCTCGCTAATTTTCTCCTTGTCCTCTCGCTCTTCAATTCTTTGCTTTCCTGACTGGATTCTAATGATTTTACAAGTAGCACGCCATTGATCTGTTTAATTAAATAAAACTCTGAAGCGCAGAATAATCCGGGGGATAGATGTCACCTCCAACTTCACCTCTCAATGCGGCGCCAAAGTTCCCAGGTGGCCATTTTGGATTCTCTTAATAAAGATTTCTTCAATAAAAAAGTTAAATTACGCCGTTTTCCTGGACCCTTATCTATCTTATAGCTATCTCATATCTATCTATCCATCCATCTGTCCATCTGTCTATCTATCTATCTCCTATCTATCTATCTATCTCACATCTATCTATCTATCTATCTATCTCATATCTATCTATCTATCTCATATCTATCTATCTATCTCATATCTATCTATCTATCTATCTATCTATTTATCTCATATCGATCTATCTATCTATCTATCTCATATCTATCTATTTATCTCATATCTATCTATTTATCTCATATTGATCTATCTATCTCATATCTATCTATGTCATATCTATCTATTTCATATCTATCTATCTCATATCTATCTATCTCTCTCATATCTATCTCTCTCATATCTATCTATCTATGTCATATCTATCTATGTCATATCTATCTATCTCATATCTATCTATCTATCCCATATCCATCTATCTATGTCATATCTAGCTATCTCATATCTATCTATCTATCTATGTATTTCATATCTGTCTATCACATATCTATCTATCTCTTATCTATCTATCTATCTATCTATCTATCTATCTATCATCTCATATCTATCTATCACATATCTATCTATCTATTTCATATCTATCTATCTATCTATAATCTCATATCTATCTATCTATCGCATATCTATCTATCTCTTTCCTATCTATCTATATATCTAGCTATCTCATATCTCTCTATCTATCTATCTATCTATCCATCTCATATCTATCTATATATCTATCTATTTATTTCATATCTATCTATTTCTCACATAACCATCTATCCATTTATCTATCATCTATCTATCCCATATCTATCCATCTATCTCTTTTATATCTATCTACCTCATATCTATCTATATATTTATCTATCTATCTCATATCTATCTATTTATCTATCCATCTCATATCTATCTATCTCATATCAATCTATCTCATATCTATCTATCTATCTATCTATCTATCTATCTATCTATCTATCTATCTATCTATCTATCTATCTATCTATCTATCTAATATCTATCTATCCTTCCGTCCATCCATCCCCATTTATCTATCTATCTATGCACAGAATGAGGTTTGTGAACACTTTCCGAGACTTTCAAGCTGCTGGGGGAAGGGGTGAAGAAGATGCCACTTGTCCTAGAACGATACAGTGTAACATATCCACATAGACTGATGCTGTGATAATATATACATGTACAGCAGGTGAAGCCTGTGCAGATAGGATGCCGTTGCAGCTCCGGATTTTGCGGCACGCTCGCTGCTGTCAGGTATTTTGCGGTGTGTTGTGTCAGCTTCTAAGAAGCCCAGGAGTAAGTAGGACAGATGTTAGGACAAAAAGCTGTCTGCTGCGATCATGTAGAAAGACGCGGCACGGGCGAGAGGCGGAATACTCTGCTATGTAATTTACCAGAGGAGACCACCTGTCCTGCGCTGCTGCTTTTTTTCTCTCTACAGATAATTAGCACTTCTGTGTACATTGCTTGTACTCGCCCGTGGCACCACCGCCCCCTCCCCACCATGTCTGCAAACACAATCTGGGGAACAGGTGCAGCCCGTGCAAGTTTTTGTTGATGCGGTGATCTGAAGGCCTTGTGGGGTCCCAGGGGGCCCGTCTCGTTTCATACAAACTTCTATGTAGGCATTTATTTTTATCAAGCTGACAATGTTGTTCTGGACTGGAGAGAAACGGAATCTGATTGAGTGTTTTATGTTATAACTCGGACACGCCCCTTTTTCACCCGAGCACCGCGATTTTCGAGTACTTCTCTACTCGGGTGAAAAGATTCGGGGGGCGCCGTGCGTAAGCAGGGGGTTGCAGAGGGGAGTGGGGGGGAGAGTTAGAGAGAGAGAGCTGCCCCCTGTTCCCCACTGCTACCCCCCCCCCCCCCCGCTCCACCACGCCATCCCCCGCTCCTCAGCGCCCCCTGAATCTTTGCACCCGAGTAGCCAGGTACTCGAAACGAGTACGTTCGCTCATCTCTAATTATAATCTCTTCAACCTGTTGGGTTACTGCAACGGCGGTTAAACTGAATATCACCTGCAAATGTAGACTAGACAGTCGTAAAGTGCACCAGATTTGGCTCATTGTGGCTCATGCTGGATGATAAATCTGGCACATCTTTTTGACGCCTTCACACAGGCGTACGCGTTTTTGCGCACATCTCAGTGCAACATATTTGCGCTAATTACGAGGCTATTTTGCACGCATATTGGCGTATTTTACTGTACTTTTTGTGTATGCTGATGAAAAGGACCATATTTAAAAGGCTATTTGGCCTAATGAGTTATAGAATCATAGAATGGTAGAGTTGGAAGGGACCCCCAGGGTCATCGGGTCCAACCCCCTGCTCAGTGCAGGATCACTAAGGCCTCATGTCCACGGGGAAAATCAGATCCGCTGCAGATTCTCCATGGAGAATCTGCAGCAGGTCCCTACTGCCCCGCGCACATGAGCGCTGAAAAGAAGAATAAATAAGAATTAACTCACCTCCCATCCGCTCCGTTTCTTCTCTTCGCGGCGGCGTCATCTTCTCTCGTCGCGGCCGGATCTTCATTCTTCGGCTCGGCGGATGTGCATGATGACGTCGGTGACGTGCCCCGCGCATGCGCCGGGCCGAAGCAAAATGATCCGGCCGCGACTGAGAGAAGATGCCGCCGCGGAGAAGAGAAGAACCGGAGCGTGTAAGTAAAATATGATTTTTGTGTCCCGCAGATCCGGACGGCTTCCATAGGCTTCAATAGAAGCCCGCGGGAGCCGTCCCCGCGGGAGACCCGCACGAAAATGGAGCATGGTCCAGATTTTTCCATGCTCCATTTTTTTTTAAATCACTTTTATTGACCATCCGCGGGTATTTATCTACCCGCGGGTGGTCAATGCATCCCTATGGGGTGCGGATCCGCGTGCGGGTGATCCGCTGCGAATTTTAATTCTTATTTTGCCCGTGGACATGAGGCCTTAATCATACCAGGCAGATGTCTGTCCAGCCTTTGTTTGAAGACTTCCATTGAATAAGAACTTACCACCTCCCGTGGCAACCTGTTCCACTCATTGATCCCCCTCACTGTCTAATATCTAATCTGTGTCTCCTCCCTTTCAGTTTCATCCTATTGCCTCTAGTCTTTCCTTGTGCAGATGAGAATAGGGCTGATCCTTCTGCACTGTGACAGCCCTTCAGATATTTGTAGACAGCTATTGTGAAGTCTCCTCTCAGCCTTCTTTTTTCAAGCTAAACATTCCCAGATCCTTTAACCGTTCCTCATAGGACATGATTTGCAGACCGCTCACCATCTTAGTAACTCTTCCCTAAACTTGCTCCAGTTTGTCTATATCTTTTTTTTAATTGGGGTGCCCAGAACTGGACACAGTATTCCAGATGAGGTCTGACTAAGGAAGAGTAGAGGGGGATAATGACCTCACGTGATCTAGACTCTATGCTTCTCTTAATACATCCCAGAATTGTGTTTGCCTTTTTGGCTGCTGCATCACATTGTTGACTCATGTTCAGTCTATGATCTATTAGTATACCCAAGTCTTTTTCACATGTGCTGCTGCTTAGCCCAATTCCTCCCATTCTGTATGTGCTTTTTTCATTTTCTGCATGGGTGTAAGACTTTGCATTTCTACTTGTTAAATACCATTCTGTTAGTTGACGCCCACTGTTCAATCTTGTTTAGAACTTTTTGAATACTCTCTCTTCTCTAGTGTTAGCTATCCCTCCTAGCTTTGTGTCATCAGCTTCTTTTCAATTTGCTCTTCCAGATTATTGTTGAGTAGAGATGAGCGAACGTACTCGTCCGAGCTTGATATTCGTGCGAATATTAGGGTGTTCGGGATGCTCGTTACTCGTAACGAGTACCATGCGGTGTTCCGGTTACTTTCAGTTTCCTCTCTGAGACGTTAGCGCGCTTTTCTGGCCAATTGAAAGACAGGGAAGGCATTACAACTTCCCCCTGTGACGTTCAAGCCCTATACCACCCCCCTGCTGTGAGTGGCTGCGGAGATCAGGTGTCACCCGAGTATAAAAATCAGCCCCTCCCGCGGCTCGCCACACATGCCTTGTGAGTTAGCTGAGGGAAAGTGCTGTTCTATTGGAGTTGCTGTAGGGAGAGTGTTTGTAGTGAGTGTAGGCTTCAAGAACCCCAACGGTCCTTCTTAGGGCCACATCTACCTGTGTGCAGGCTGCTGTTAGCAGTGGAGAAATTTTTTTTCTTCTCAAAATCGGCAGTGCAGAGCATTGCACCCGGCATTAGGGACAGAAGTGGTGCTTAGGCAGGGAGAGTGTTAGGAGTGAGTGTAGCCTTCAAGAACCTCAACGGTCCTTTCTAGGGCCACATTTAACTGTGTGGAGTACTGTGCAGGCTGCTGTTAGCTGTGTTGCTTTTTTTTTCTCAAAATCGGCGGTGCAGAGCATTGCACCCTGCATTGATACTACAGGGACAGAATTGTGTAGGCAGGGCCACAACACAGTTATTAGTCATTGAATAGGCACAGTGGGCCTTTCCTTTTAAACAAAAGGGAAAAAATTATATTTGCCCTGCCTCTGTCAGTCCTAAGGGCTCTGGGTCCGTGTCTGCTGTGTGGAGAACGTAAAAAAATCAGACGCAACCAGCTACGGTTGAGTGCAGCCTTGCGCCAATTTCTTTCCTGCCTGGGAAATACCTGCTCTGCCACAGTTAATAACTCTGCAACAGTAAAGTTCTCTGACACATTTGCAGGGCCGCAACACAGTTATTAAACTTAGTAGTATTCATTGAATACACGCAGTGTGGCTTGTCCTTTGAAAAACAAGGGAAAAAATTGTATTTTGGCTGCAGGCTTGCGCCACTTTCTTTCCTGCCTGGGAAATCAAATCACTGGTAATACACCATGCTGAGGGGTAGGGGTAGGCCTATAGGACGTGGACGCGGGCGAGGACGCGGAGGCCCAAGTCAGGGTGTGGGCACAGGCCGAGCCAGTGTGGTGGCCAGGGGTAGAGGCAGGGCCAGACCGAATAATCCACCAACTGTTTCCCAAAGCGCCCCCTCGCGCCATGCCACCCTGCAGAGGTCAAGGTGCTCTACGGTGTGGCAGTTTTTCACAGAGACGCCTGACGACCGACGAACAGTGGTGTGCAACCTTTGTCGCGCCAAGATCAGCTGGGGAGCCACCACCACCAGCATGCGCAGGCATATGATGGCCAAGCACCCCACAAGGTGGGACGAAGGCCGTTCACCGCCTCCGGTTTGCACCACTGCCTCTCCCCCTGTGCCCCAACCTGCCACTGAGATCCAACCCCTCTCTGAGGACACAGGCACTACCGTCTCCTGGCCTGCACCCACACCCTCACCTCCGCTGTCCTCGGCCCCATCCAGCAATGTCTCTCAGCGTAGCGTCCAGATGTCGCTAGCGCCACAGTTTGAGCGCAAGCGCAAGTACGACGCCACGCACCCGCACGCTCAAGCGTTAAACGTGCACATTGCAAAATTGATCAGCCTACAGATGCTGCCGTATAGGCTTGTGGAAACGGAGGCTTTCAAAAGCATGATGGCGGCGGCGGCCCCGCGCTACTCGGTTCCCAGTCGCTACTACCTTTCCCGATGTGCCGTCCCAGGCCTGCACGACCACGTCTCCCGCAACACTATACGCGCCCTCACCAACGCGGTTACTACCAAGGTCCACTTAACAACAGACACGTGGACAAGCACAGGCGGGCAGGGCCACTATATCTCCCTGACGGCACATTGGGTGAATTTAGTGGAGGCTGGGACAGAGTCAGAGCCTGGGACCGCTCACGTCCTACCCACCCCCAGAATTGCGAGCCACAGCTCGGTGGTGGTATCTGCGGCGGTGTATGCTTCCTCCACTAAAGCACCTTCCTCCTCCTCCTCCAACGCAACCTCTGTCTCGCAATCAAGATGTGTTAGCAGCAGCATGTCGCCAGCAGTCGGTGTCACGCGGCGTGGCAGCACAGCGGTGGGCAAGCGTCAGCAGGCCGTGCTGAAACTACTCAGCTTAGGAGAGAAGAGGCACACGGCCCATGAACTGCTGCAGGGTCTGACAGAGCAGACCGACCACTGGCTTGCGCCGCTGAGCCTCCAACCGGGCATGGTCGTGTGTGACAACGGCCGTAACCTGGTGGCGGCTCTGCAGCTCGGCAGCCTCACGCACGTGCCATGCCTGGCCCATGTGTTTAATTTGGTGGTTCAGCGCTTTCTGAAAAGCTACCCCCACTTGTCATACCTGCTCGGAAAGGTGCGCCAGCTCTGCGCACATTTCCGCAAGTCCCACACGCACGCTGCCACCCTGCGGACAATGCAACATCGGTTTAATCTGCCAGTGCACCGACTGCTGTGCGACGTGCCCACACAGTGGAACTCTACGCTCCACATGTTGGCCAGGCTCTATGAGCAGCGTAGAGCTATAGTGGAATACCAACTCCAACTTGCGCGGCGCAGTGTGAGTCAGCCTCCTCAATTCTTTACAGAAGAGTGGCCCTGGTTGGCAGACATCTGCCAGGTCCTTGGAAAATTTGAGGAGTCTACCCAGGTGGTGAGCGGCGATGCTGCAATCATTAGCGTCACCATTCCTCTGCTATGCATCTTGAGAAGTTCCCTGCAAAGCATAAAGGCAGACGCTTTGCGCTCAGAAACAGAGCCGGGGGAAGACAGTATGTCGCTGGATAGTCAGAGCACCCTCCTGTCTATATCTCAGCGCGTTCAGGAGGAGGAGGAGGAGGAGCATGAGGAGGATGAGGAGAGGGGGAAGAAACAGCTTGGCCCACTGCTGAGGGTACACATGCTGCTTGCCTGTCATCCTTTCAGCGTGTATGGGCTGAGGAGGAGGAAGAGGAGGAGGAGGAGGATCCTGAAAGTGATCTTCCTAGTGAAGACAGCCATGTGTTGCGTACTGGTACCCTGGCACACATGGCTGACTTCATGTTAGGATGCCTTTCTCGTGACCCTCGCGTTACACGCATTCTGGCCACTACGGATTACTGGGTGTACACACTGCTTGACCCACGGTATAAGGAGAGCCTTTGCACTCTCATTCCTGAAGAGGAAAGGGGTTCGAAAATGATGCAATACCACAGGGCGCTGGTGGACAAACTGATGGTAAACTTCCCATCCGACAGCGCTAGTGGCAGAAGGCGCAGTTCCGAGGGCCAGGTAGCAGGGGAGGCGCAGAGATCATGCAGCATGTACAGCGCAGGCAGGGGAACATTCTCCAAGGCTTGCTGGGTTTTTTTTTTACCAACAAGGGGGAGGTTAAAGGGGTTGTCCCGCAAAAGCAAGTGAAGTTAAATACTTCTGTATGGCCATATTAATGCACTTTGTAATATACATCGTGCATTAAATATTGGCCATACAGAAGTTATATACTTACACACCGCCCCCCCCCCCCCCCCCCGGTGCTGGCGTCCCTCCCCCCCCCCATGGCGCCAACCGAAGCCTTCTTCTGGCTCGATTAGACGCGCTTGCACAGTCTGCTGTTCTATCCCGTTGAATGGGGCCGCTCCGGCGTGCTTGCGCTGCACAGGTCGTCTGCGCATTATCGGCTATATATTTTTTCCTGGCCTTTCATTTCCCTTCCCATATTGTTCTAATTTAAAGCTCTCCTGATGAGTGAAGCAAGGCGCCCTCCAAATACATGCTTACCCCTCTTTGTAAGGTGCAACCCATCTGTAGCAAGGAGTCCATCATATAGGTAATTCACTCCATGGTCCAGGAATCCAAATCTTTGCTGACGGCACCATCGATGTAGCCAATTGTTCACCTCTAGAATCCTGTTCCAGCTCCTTATTCCATGGCCATCCACTGGGAGGATGGATGAGAAGACCACCTGAGCTCCTAGTTCCTTCACCTTCTTTCCATGGTCTTCAAAGTCCCTGCAGATGGTTGAAAGGTCCCTTTTTGCGCCAAAATTGCGACTTTGAACACCAGAAATCTGAAGTGTGAAAGGGAAGTGATAGGTAAAATAGATTTAAAAACTTGCATTATAAATCAACCTAAAACCCCACACTGGATTTCATATGTAGGGAAACAGATAAACACTAGAAAACGGCAGTGGGTGGAGCTACTAACATTTACAGGCATGCATGCGTGTAATGTGCGCCGAGCGGCTATATTGCTCTAGGTAAAAGATGCATACTCAGTGGTTTGCATCCATGCAGCACATGTGCTATGAAGATGAACATACACTTTGACCTGTGCAAAAGTCATTGTGCAGGGAGGGGGAGGAGGTGAGCTATGACCGTCATCTATTGTGAATGCTGGATCTTCTGTAACATGCCCACAGCTTTGTAAGGGTGGTATCACTTTCATTGCAGTACCGCCTCTAATAACCCCAACTACAAAGTCCACAGCTTCAGCTGAAAACTCAGTCAGCCTGTTGTGAAGGCCCTGGTGAAAACTGCAGGATTTCAGGATTTCTTTTAATACAGGTGAAATGTGGGAAGCAAAGTTAATGACATTTACTATAAAAGGAATTTTTCAATGATACAACGTCTCCAATTAACAACCAAGGAAAAGAAATGTGAGTCTGAAAACAAGTCGCTCTTATATTCAGTCCTGGAAAATTCAATTAACACAAGACACGTAGCGTCACCGGGGGACGAGGACACATTACACGGCGACTACCGAAATCAATGCAGGCGCATCCCCAGTCCTCCAGAGGGGAAGACTTCCCTTCTAATCACGCCATTTGGCCCAATAGGGCATAAGTAGATGGGATGTGCAAAGAGAGCAATCCCTTTAAGAGTTGGTCCAATTACTGAGTACAGTCATTATCACCGAGGCCCCGATTAGTCTGACGCCCCCCCACTCCCCCCCAAATAGTATTTCAGGGGGATGAGATATTATTTAAGATGAAATAGTAGGTTGTAATAATGCGCCCGCCCGGCGGGACACGTGCTCCATAGATTTTAATTTGGATGTTAATATCTCGGGGCCTGCGATGTGTTTGCAAGTAATTGCGCTTATTCCTTAAGGGTCAGTGTGATGTGCATTTTGCAGTCGAGTCGTTCCATATGGGGCGAGCTGCATATATTAAGCCTTGTCTGCAGTGTGATTGATAGAAGACTCCGATGTTCTTTTCTTCTCCACTTATAAGCAGTGAACTAATGGTTTACTCTAAAGTACAATGACGTTCGCAGATGTAGCAGAGCCGAGTCTTTTCCTTGACCCACCTGTTGGTAATAGTAATATTTGGATGCGTTCTGGATTGTTCTTCATAGGGAATGAACGGAATTCTATTAACCATTTCCAATCCACTGTCTGACGTCTAAAGACAATCTGATTGAAGACTGTACAGCTCCAATGCCGGACGACGTCCAGCAGGGTATTCTTACTGTAGATTACTGGCCGCTCTGTTGTCGGGGGCCTCTCCGGAATGTTACATACCGCAGTACTGGCTCTAGCCAGCAGATGGTGCCATTGTATAATGGCAGAAAAAGAAAACCCCCTAGGAAACCCTGAATCAAAAATTGGATTGCAAAGGGTTAAAGGGGTTTTCTGCGACTGTAAAGGCGAGTTCACACGATCGTCATTTTCACGCAGAGTAGGCGCGTTAAAAAATCGTATCTAAAGGAACCAATGGTTTTCGATAGGTTCTTTTAGACGAATGGATTTTTGATGCGCCAATTCCCCGGCTACCGCAGCGGACAATTAGGTGTTCCTCTCTGAATATTATCAGTCCTGCACGGTCTTTTCCCTGCTTCCTTTTATTCATTGTGTTATGTGGTCTCCTAGCAACCTGCGAACAATCCGTTACAAATCTATGCCCATCTATAATGTAATTGCGGATGCATTGCGATCTGAACTCTTCCAATAGAGATCAATGGAGCCCGTCTGTGCGGAATCCGCGCAAAAATAAAGCATGCTGCAATTTTTTTTCTGCTTGTGGACAATGCCATTCAAATCCGCATGAGATACGGACGCTCATTAGTTTGTATGGGCAACTGAAACAACGGATCGTCCGCACGGGGGGCGATTACGGATTCCACTAATCAAATCGGGGTTGCCTTAAGCTGTAGTAGCATTCACAGCCACAACCTGATGTACAGCGCTGTGTCACTTCATTCAGACGTCCTGCGGGGGGGTCAGGAGTCAGACCCCCACCAACCACATCATCATTAATATTACAGTCACTGTATGTAGCTCCGTGAGGAACAGTTCAATCACAAATTCAGCTCTGCTACACTGAAAGTCGGCGGGATTCTAGGACTTATGTGGCTTATTATAAAGTAGGTTTGTTGAGGGTGAAGCTTGTTATTAGATGGGATATGTTGGAGGTGTGGCTTGTTGTAAGGTGGGATATGTTGGAGGTGTGGCTTGTTGTAAGGTGGGATATGTTGGAGGTGTGGCTTGTTGTAAGGTGGGATATGTTGGAGGTGTGGCTTGTTGTAAGGTGGGATATGTTGGAGGTGTGGCTTGCTATAATGCAGAGTTTCCAGGGACATGGCTTTTTATTAAAGTGGGGTTCATTGGGATGTGTCTTGTTATAAAGTGGGGTTTGTTTGGGTGTGGCTTGTTATAAGGGAGGGTTTGTTGGGGTGCGGCCTGTTATAAGGTGGGGTTTGTTGGGGTGTGGCTTGTTATAACGTGGGATTTGTTGGGGTGGGGCCTGTTATAAGGTGGGGTTTGTTGGGGTGTGGCTTGTTATAAGGTGGGATTGTTGGGGTGTGGTTTGTTAAAAGGTGGGATTTGTTGAGGTGTTGCTTGTTATAACGTGGGATTTGTTGGGGTGGGGCTTGTTATAAGGTGGGATTGTTGGGGTGTGGCTTGTTATAACGTGGGATTTGTTGGGGTGTGGCTTGTTATAAGGTGAGATTTGTTGGGGTGTGGCTTGTTATAACGTGGGATTTGTTGGGGTGGGGCCTGTTATAAGGTGGGATTTGTTGAGGTGTGGCTTGTTATAACGTGGGATTTGTTGGGGTGGGGCCTGTTATAAGGTGGGATTTGTTGGGGTGTGGCTTGTTATAACGTGGGATTTGTTGGGGTGGGGCCTGTTATAAGGTGGGATTGTTGGGGTGTGGCTTGTGATAAAGTGGGATTTGTTGGGGTGTGGCTTGTTATAAGGTGGGATTTGTTGGGGTGTGGCTTGTTATAAGGTGGGAGTTGTTGGGGTGTGGCTTGTTATAAGGTGGGAGTTGTTGGGGTGTGGCTTGTTATAAGGTGGGAGTTGTTGGGGTGTGGCTTGTGATAAGGTGGGATTTGATGGGGTGTGGCTTGTTATAAGGTGGGATTTGTTAGGGTGTGGCTTGTTATAAGGTGGGAGTTGTTGGGGTGTGGCTTGTTATAAGGTGGGATTTGTTGGGGTGTGGCTTGTTATAAGGTGGGATTGTTGGGGTGTGGCTTGTTATAACGTGGGATTTGTTGGGGTGTGGCTTGTTATAAGGTGGGGTTTGTTGGGGTGTGGCTTGTTATAACGTGGGATTTGTTGGGGTGTGGCTTGTTATAAGGTGGGGTTTGTTGGGGTGTGGCTTGTTATAACGTGGGATTTGTTGGGGTGTGGCCTGTTATAAGGTGGGATTGTTGGGGTGTGGTTTGTTATAAAGTGGGATTGTTGGGGTGTGGCTTGTGATAAGGTGGGATTTGTTGGGGTGTGGCTTGTGATAACGTGGGATTTGTTAGGGTGTGGCTTGTTATAAAGTAGGGTGTGGCTTGTTTTAAGGTGGGATTTGTTGGGGTGTGGCTTGTTATAAAGGGGGGGGCTGTTGTGGCGTAGATTATTATAAGGTGGGGCTTGTTGGGGTGTAGATTCTTATAAGGAGGGTTTTGTTGGAGAGTGACTTGTTATGGTGTGTGGTTTATTAGGGTCTGGCATGTTAAAAGGGGGGAGTTTCTTAGAGTATTATTTGTTAGAGGGTCGGGTTTGTTGGAACGTGATAGGGTCAACAGAGAAATAAAAAATGTTGATGGAAATATCAAAAAGTTGTGTCTCTTGAAAGGTGAAAATGAGGCAAACGAAAGCAGAAACCGGAAACATGGCTGGTAGTTAAAGGATAAATCTGGTTCGAGGCTCTGGTAGAGCTGGTTGGCCTTATTGATTTGTACCCAACTTTCCTCACCGTTTCCCGGCTCATCTCATCATGGCGGTTCTTCCGAGTCTAGGAAAGCTGGGTGACAACCATGACGTGTTTTTCGGATCTGCTGGCCGCCCCCTTCTGAAAAGATAAACGCTGATTACAAATTCTGGAAACTCTCTGAACGGAGTGGCAGCTCCTGCGGGATGTGTTTACGTAATTACCATGTAGTGTAATTACTCTAGGTTAATTGTTTTTGACGCGTTGAATCGATGACTTTGACGCGGTTCTTCGTGTTTTTTCTTCGCCTTGACAGCATTGTCTGGGAAGAAAGCCTGGAAGCGGCTGCTGTATTATTTGCAGGCTCCGCCGTACACGTGTGCTTGTCACCGGGAGATATTTTCTTTGGTTTTTGCAAGGTGCTGCGTCTCTGTTCTCCTAACAATGTCATGAATCATTTGAAGCGATGGAGGAAATAGTCGCTGGTGCCCTTCAGATTTGGCGCTGCTGCCTCAGGAACCTGCTCGGCTGGCATTTTGCTTCAGTTTGCTGGTCCTCCGTCTGCAGGAGCCGCGACATCTGTATTTCTGAGGCCCATTGGGTCTGTTAGTCCCTATTCTGCAGAATAAATCATACGTAAAGCCCTGCTACCTTCTGCATCCTCAGTAAATGGGGTGAGCAGGCAGGGAGCGACCGTGACATCAGCTGCAGAGGTTGCGATTTTGCTTCCAGCGTATTTTTCAGCCAGCGACCCAGTTTGTAGAGTAGAAAGGAAATATATGTGTATATTGCAAGCAGCTGGGTTCTCTCTATAGGAAATAATGAGTATGGAGGATATTACTCTAATATAAGGGCCTTTTAACGGTGGCCCCCAACTCATGGCCCCCGGCACACTTAGAAAGTCTTAGTTTCTCAACAGCTGGAGTCAGAGGCAGAGGGATCTCTTAATGACCTTGTTACTAGACCACCAACCCTCCCTTGATTGGAGCTTCCTTCTTTGGAAACTGACCCCGTGACCCCGGAGTGCGACAAAAAGTCATGTGACAAATTTTCCATGAATCTGTGAATCTACATTGGATGGGAAAATCCAGCGATTTGAGAGACTTCCAGCGAAGTCTGGTGCTAGATCCGGAGTTTTACTGGACACCTTATGGGGTTTTCTCGTGCAGCGGTGTGGAGAGTATACCAAGAATGGCGTAATCGAGGGGAAAAAAGGCCACCGAAAGCAGATCTTGTGGACAGAAACAACTCACCATTGAAAGGAGTCAGAGGAGGATGTCAGGAATCATTAGACCAACAGGCACTGCACAGTCAAGCGAACTGAACTTGTGCTCCAATTAACGTGCCCTAACACACCTCGCCGTTCCTTAGCACAGATGGGCTTAGCAGCAGATGACCAGTTCCAGCGCCATTGTGTCTGATAGAAGCAGAAAGGCGGGCAAAAGAGTGTAGTAGAAAAACATGGCCTGCTCAGATGAATCCAGATTTCTGTTGCCCTGTGCTGATGGGAGTCAGAATTTGGCGCAAGCAGTATGAATAGATGACCCCTTCCTGTCAGCTGGACAGAACATGTCAGCACCTCCAGCTAACTACAAGAAGCAGCAACTACAAGAAGCTTCCTGTCCGCAGGGGCCGATATTCCTGCAGAAGGATTTCATCGCCCAGTGCAATCTATGTCACAAACTAGGTCCATCGCGCTACTAGATGGGGAGGGGTGCAAGATAGACAAATAAAGCAGCCCCTGGTGGTGCTTATGTATGTGTATATATATATATATATCATAAGTGTGTGTTTCTGGGAGGTTTTGTTGGCATTCCCAGTTGGATCAGTGATGGGGCTTAAAATGTGAATGGGAATGCAAGTATTGGGAGGTATGCAAAAATTATCGCACATGTTGTTGACATGTCCAAATGCCGTAAAGGCATATAAACACGAATGTCTTAAAGAGACAAACCCTTTAATTCCTCTTTAAATCTGTGTGCAGACTTTGTAATTACATTGTAATATTCTAAACTCCAGTCACATCTAAAGCTGCATTTATAATTCTACTACTTTCATGAAGCTGCAGGATCTGATATCACCCTGGCACATCCATTGTATGGTGCATGGCTGGAGACATAGTGGTAGGGTTGTTTCCGACTCCACAGGGTGCGATTGTAAATGCAGCTCTGGATGTGACTGGAGTAGAAGTAATGATATAACTGAGGACACCCCACAATTAGGTGCTAGTTAGGGTGCTGTGTGTGTGCAGAGGGGCCCCTCAGACTCCAGGGCCCGGGTGTGACTACCAGCTCCGCAGCCTTTCTAGCTGCTGCACACTGGGGACATCTTGTAATGCTTCTCTTCGGTCTGCTCCTGTAATCAATATTCCCGTCACCGTGTTCCCTATAAATCTCCGCTCTGTAATATGCAGCAATGATGCGACTTTTTTGAGGTCACAAGGTCAGCGCTTGTCATGTTATTTAATGCCGGCGCCACGAGCATCTTCCGCAGGAGCAATGCACAATGTGGCGTAAAGACAATATCAGAGCACTTAGAGTTCACACATAATGGAGACTGTCTCAGCAGAAGAGAGACACATGGGGCTGTCAGATGGAAACGGCCCAGCGTGGGGGCCTAATGTACAAACAATGTAGCCCTATGGAGACACAATGTAACAAGTGTACTGACTGCTTGCCTCCCAACTACTAGCAGGAACACAAATATTACCAGGGACTGCCTGACTGACTATCTATCTATCTATCTATCTATCTATCTATCTATCTATCTATCTATCTATCTATCTTTCTCATATCTATCTATCTATCTATCTATCTATCTATCTATCTCATATCTATCTATCTAATATCTATCTCATATCTATCTATATTTATCGATCTATCTCTCTATCTCTTATATACTATCTATCTACCTCATATCTATCTATCTATTTATCTCTTTATCTGATATCTATCTCATATCTATCTACCTCATATCTATCTATCTAATATCTATCTATCTATCTATCTATCTCATATCTATCTATCTATCTATCTATTACAGATGAGCGAGCGTACTCGGAAAAGCACTACTCGCTCGAGAATTTGCTTTATCCGAGTATCGCTGTGCTCGTCCCTGAAGATTCGGGTGCCAGCACGGAGCGGGGAGCTGCAGGGGAGAGCGGGGAGGAACGGAGGGGAGATCTTTCTCTCCTTCTCTCCCGCCCGCTCTCCCCTGCTCCCCACTGCGACTCACCTGTCAGCCGCAGCGGCACCCGAATCTTCAGACCCGAGCACAGCGATACTCGGATAAAGCCAATTACTCGAGCGAGTAGTGCTTTTCCGAGTACGCTCGCTCATCTCTACTATCTATCCATCTATTCTAGAACAAGAGCAAGAACAAGTGATATAACAAGAAAAAGTGACCACTTTTTGGGCTAATGCCCACGGATGGATTATTTTATCACTGCGGAAATCGTGGTCAGACACCCGCCGCGAATTCTGCAGTAATGTCCGTCCATAGACATGCTGTGATAAAGGATTCTCCTATACCCACGAGCGGAAATCAACTGTGATTTTCTGCTCACGGGGGAGAATCTCAGCATTTTCTATTCTATACGGAAAATCATGTGGACAGCTTCCATTGCAGTCCTGTGAGCACAGCGGAAGTACTGCAAGAATCTGTGTCACCGCCCGTGTCATGCTCTGCACTGCGCAGGCTCACCAGGCAAGACACTCGTGGCAAATTTAAAGAGGTGAGTATAGGGTCTCAGGAGGGCGCCGGGTCTGATACCGCGGCTATATTTTGCAGGTGGATTCTGACCCGGCGGTGGGCATGAGCCCTTTAGCAGCAGTCTCTTCTATAAAGTTTCTTGTAGCTATAAAATCAGATTTACATAATGTTGATGGGGAATTTTGGACCATTGCTCCTTGTGAATGTTTAAAAAGGTTCATTAGTATTTCTGGGATGCCTATTGCCTACAGCCCTCTTCAGGTCATGCCACAGTATCTCCATAGATGTAGGCGATTTACTTGTGTGCTTTGGGTCATCGCCTTATTGCATCATCCAACATCTCTTCAGCTTAAAGGGCTTTTGTCAATAGAAAAAAAAAAATTCAATGCTTACCTATTCCTCCCCCGTCAGTCTTCTCCTCACCGATCTTCTCCTGCCTCCTCCAGTCCCCCGGGTCACCTCACCTCAAGCCTTCTGGATTCTTTTTTACCTGCTATGTAGCGTCCTATTGCTACAGTTCACTTCCTGCAGGTCACCAGTAACGTAGCGTTCACTGCCTAGTAGGGAGTGCCGAATCCTCAGCAGCCTGCTTTAGTGCGCAGGCACAGGGTCTCACCGCGAATGTTCATATAGCATGTGAACATTCGCTGCGAGACACAATGTATGAGCGGTCGCGGTAATAACCTGCGCGCTAAAGCAGGCTGCCAAGGATTCAGCATTCCCTGAATAGTGAAAGCTACGTCACTAGTGACCGGGTACACTGACCTGCAGTGGCCAGGCTTGGTATTACAGGCCAAACTCTCATTCACTTCAATGAGAACTTGGCCTGCAGTACCAAGCCTGGCCACTGTAGTAGGAATAGAGTTCTCTGCTTCCTTAATAAAACAGCTCAGTGCACAAGTGCACAACAGCTGATTGGTGGGAGTCCAGGGTGATGGACCCTCACAGATCTACTACTGATGAATTATCCTGAGAATAGGCACTCAATAGTCTACCGGAGAACTCCTATAACATTCATTGTTCACTCATCAAGGACAAGGAGTCTAGGTCCTGAGGCAGAAAGCAACTTCCAAACAAGGATACTCCCTCCACCAGGATGCCCCAGCTGGCTTTATGGTTATATATGTTTTAAATGTTTCTGTGCTGTTTTCTTTCTCCTCCAAACATGTGCCTTAGGTCTAAAGAGTTACACTTTTGTCTCATCCGTCCATAAGCACTGTGGAGCACAGAGGTCATCTCGGGTTAACCATAGGCAGGCCACAATGTCTTTATTTGGATAGCCATAGCTTCCATTGTGGTGTTATATTTTTGTACATAAGGGGCAGTTTTATAGTAGTTATATTCTTGTACATAGGGGGAAGTATTATAGTAGTTATATTCTTGTACATAGGAGGCAGTATTATAGTAGTTATATTCTTGTACATAGGGGGCAGTATTATAGTAGTTATATTCTTGTACATGGGGGGAAGTATTATAGTAGTTATATTCTTGTACATAGGGGGCAGTATTATAGTAGTTATATTTTTGTACATAGGAGGCAGTATTATAGTAGTTATATTCTTGTACATAGGGGGAAGTATTATAGTAGTTATATTCTTGTACATTGGGGGCAGTATTATAGTAGTTATATTCTTGTACATTGGGGGCAGTATTATAGTAGTTATATTCTTGTACATAGGAGGCAGTATTATAGTAGTTATATTCTTGTACATAAGGGCAGTATTATAGTAGTTATATTCTTGTACATAGGGGGCAGTATTATAGTAGTTGTATTCTTGTACATAGGAGGCAGTATTATAGTAGTTATATTCTTGTACATAGGGGGCAGCATTATAGTAGTTGTATTCTTGTACATAGGAGGCAGTATTATAGTAGTTATATTCTTGTACATAGGAGGCAGTATTAAAGTAGTTATATTCTTGTACATAGGGGTAGTATTATAGTAGGTATATTCTTGTACATAGGGGTAGTATTATAGTAGTTATATTCTTGTACATAGGGGGCAGTATTATAGTAGTTATATTCTTGTACATAGGAGCAGTATTATAGTAGTTATATTCTTGTACATAGGGGTAGTATTATAGTAGTTATATTCTTGTACATAGGAGCAGTATTATAGTAGTTATATTCTTGTACATAGGAGGCAGTATTATAGTAGTTATATTCTTGCACATAGGGGGCAGTATTATAGTAGTTATATTCTTGCACATAGGGGGCAGTATTATAGTAGTTATATTCTTGTACATAGGAGGCAGTATTATAGTAGTTATATTCTTGCACATAGGGGGCAGTATTATAGTAGTTATATTCTTGTACATAGGGGGCAATATTATAGTAGTTATATTCTTGTACATAGGAGGCAGTATTATAGTAGCTATATACTTGTAGATAGGGGGCAGTATTATAGTAGGTTTATTCTTGTACATAGGAGCAGTATTATAGTAGTTATATTCTTGTACATAGGAGGCAGTATTATAGTAGTTATATTCTTGTACATAGGGGGCAGTATTATAGTAGTTATATTCTTGTACATAGGAGCAGTATTTTAGTAGTTATATTCTTGTACATAGGAGGCAGTATTACAGCAGTTATATTCTTGTACATAGGGGGCAATATTATAGTAGTTAAATTCTTGTACATAGGGGCAGTATTATAGTAGATATATTCTTGTATATATGGGTAGTATTATAGTAGTTATATTCTTGTACATAGGAGGCAGTATTATAGTAGTTATATTCTTATACATAGGGGGCAATATTATAGTAGTTAAATTCTTGTACATAGGAGCAGTATTATAGTAGTTATATTCTTGTACATAGGGGGCAGTATTATAGTAGTTATATTCTTGTATATAGGGGGCAGTATTATAGTAGTTAAAATCTTGTACATAGGAGGCAGTATTATAGTAGTTATATTCTAGTACATAGGGGCAGTATTATAGTAGTTATATTCTTGTATATAGGGGGCAGTATTATAGTAGGTATATTCTTGTACATAGGGGGCAGTATTATAGGAGTTATATTCTTGTACACAGGGGGCAGTATTATAGTAGTTATATTCTTGTACATAGGGACAGTATTATAGTAGTTATATTCTTGTACACAGGGTGCAGTATTATAGTAGTTATATTCTTGTACATAGGGGGCAGTATTATAGTAGGTATATTCTTGTACATAGGGGGCAGTGTCATAGTAGGTATATTCTTGTACATAGGAGACAGTAACTTTTAAAGTTCACTGCAGCAATGATATGTTACCTGTCTAAATAAGACTATAATACAAGGGATAATTCCACGTTAATCCTTTAGTAAGATATGCAGCATCTAGTCAGTGACTTTGGGGTTACCTTGTATGTAACTTGCACTTCTCCTTGAGTTAATCCTTAGATTGTCTCATGCAGTAATTGTCTCATCCATAGATGCTGAGGGCTGTGCAGATAATTCTGAGTCTTTACCCTGGAGAATTCCCTCAGATTCATCACTGATTCTGTGCAGCCTGTTAACACATATATTTATAATGCACCTCTTGCTGTTCGCAGGGCCGCAGTGCACTGGACGCCATGTAATGACACACTGCATTATGTACGTCTGAAGATTAAGGCTCGGATATTGTGCAATAAAAGGACTACACAGTATATCAAAAATAGAATTATGCAAAAAATAAACATATAAACTTGGTATAATTTATTTTGGCTACCAGCTGCTTCCCTTGTGCTGTCCTTCCACAATCACCATTCTTGGTCAGCGATTGTCTAGTGGGGGACACATGTACAGAGGTTTTTGCATTTTGTAAAGTCTTCTGTAGGTCTCTTGCTGCTCCCCTTGGCTTCTTTTTCACCTTGCAGGATTGTACACTTTTAGGCTTCATTTACATGAGCACATATATGGCGAGTTTTTACAGCCGAACGATATATGTCACCTTCTAAGGCATTGGTTTTCAATGCATTCGTTCACAGGGTAAATATACAGTGCCGAAATATGGTGGCGGCAAATATACGGTGGGTAAAAAGATAGTTCTGACTGATATACAGTGGCAGCTCCCATAGACTCCTATGGGAGCTGGGGGAAAAAAGGGAGGGGAGGCATTTTAGCAGCATCCAATGCTACAAAAAACTTACAGGTGCCTCTATGTAAGTATTAGAAGTCAGTCCGAAGATTTATGCCTAGCGAGAGTTTTCCGGGGTGCAACATATTTTTTCGCTAAAAATGACGCTCACAGTAGTGTGAATGACAAGAACACGCTAATTATTTCTGGCCGTTAATCGTAGAAAATCGTCTATTCATGCAAATTTACAGCGTAAAGGAGAGAACGTAAAAACACAGATGGTCGTCTGAGAGAGCCCTTAGTTATATAACAGGCCACTGCTAGGGAGAGTAGAAGAGTCCTGAATTCTCTGTTTGTAGATAATTTGTCTAACCATGGATGGATGTACACCCACATGTTTAGCTTTTGTAGCCCCATCCAGTTCCATGCATCTCTTTAATGCAGCCTTGGAGGTCTACTGAAAGTTGTTTGCATTGAGGCGCAGTTTGCACTCACCCATGTTTCTCGGGAAGAACAGATTCGTCAGTAACCAGGCTTTGTGTGCCTAAATTTAATGGGCAAAGCAACTGGGAAACCTTCATAGCCAATCTTATCTATTTCTTTACAACTGCATTTGCTAGTTACCTCTTTGAGAAATCATTAATCGAGAGGTTAATTTACTTTTCCTTCTTGCATTGTGTATGATTACTCAATGTGCTTAGTAAAAACATAAAAGTTACAATAATAGTTACTTAGGCTGGCATTTCATAGAATAAAAGCCCATATACCCACAGAAGGTGACATATGTTGGAAAATAGATTTTATAAAGTTGCCTGTGCCCATGCTAATGAGATCCCATCAATTCCGATGGGTGGACTGGACCATCTCTTCTCCTCCTGAGGTCTTTTCTAAACTCCGCCCCCTCTGCCAGCACGAAGAAGGGGATGATGCCCGTGACGTCATCCACAGGACAGATGCAATTTCATGAGATTGTGAGTCAGTGCATGTGCAAATGACAGCGGCGAATCTCCTCAGGATGACTAAAAGCTCACGCATGTGCCGGTTTGTGGTGCTTTGGCACATGCGCAGGATTTTTAGCCCTGTCATTTACGCATGCACCGTTCTCTCAGCCACATCATAAACTCGTCCTTGTTAACTCCCCAGACAAAGTGGAGATAAGTTTGAGCCCCTTAAACCTCCTTTACTGAACAATAGTTGATTTCTAACAATAGGATTTTCTACAGTAAACGGTTCACGGTGACCAGGACTCAGCAAAGAGGGGAAGCCCAGTGTAAAGCCACCGTGAGGTGCCGGATTGGTGCACCCAGACCCCTCTCCGTTTTACTCTCCACCTGATGAGTTTGATAGTTATTTTGCAGGCTAAGAAACTGAGAAGATTTCATAAGAAATTGAATTTCTATCTCATTCATCTCAATTCTTAACGGGTCAGCACTCGCTCGGAACGTGTTTGCTAACCTCTCTTTAGCGAGTAATTCTCCGGCGCTGTTCTCATAACCGCACTGAACATTCTCAAAAGATTTCAAGACTTTCTAGTAAATTCATGTTTACTGCATCTATATAAAGCTTTAACGGCTTGCACACAGCGGCTCCGAAGCCTCATGAAAAATCTGGAGTTACAAAGTATCACTTTTGGAAACTTTTTGGCTCCTAAGAAGACTTGGAGTTTTAGTTTTTTTTGGGTCATAAAATAAGAAACCTTTGGGGCAGATTTACTAATACGGTCTAATAATTACACAGTGCAAGCAAGAAAGTCTTAAAATGCACCAGATTTATCACTGTGGCTCTGCTGCATGATAAAAATGTTGAATTTTAACTGTCTAATCTAAGGGGGAAATTTATGAAAACTGGTATTTCAAACATCGGTCTTAATATTATGTCCCCCAGTGCATAATGCGCATAATATATGAAGAAGCACGGTTTAGTGCGCTTCCACAGAAATCTGTGCCAAGTCTGATCTGGCATACATTTTTGGTATAATTTATGCCAGTTTTTGGCATAACTTTTACATATGTGTCAGTCCAGGGCGCTTCTGCTTTCTCTTACAAGCCACAGCCCTATCTCAAGAAAATAGTGAGCAGCGCGGTGCAGACCACCTAAAGTAGTAAAATATTTGCACAAGTATGCCTTGCGCAAACTTTAACGACTTTTGGTGCCAGAAACTGGGGTAAAATCTTTTATAAATGTCCCTTTGAGCTTATACCACTTTTTAGTTGGTTTAGTTTATGACAAAATTTGTGCCTCTTTTTGGCACATTTGTGGCCCCTTTTTCTATGAAGAAATGCACCTTTGTCGGACACAGCAAAAGTAGTGTCTGAAAGTGTCCACAACACATACTAAATGGGGCGCAAATCATGTAAGACAGTTTTCTTGTGCAATTTGCATGAATGAAGGGGTGTTTGAGCATCCACACCTTTGTGCCACGGCGCCATTTATTTCAATGAGACTGCCGAAGAGCAGTCCTATTACTAACGGCATAGGAGTACATAGAAGATGGGGAGTCCATAGCAAAGATAAAAATCAGGCCTCTTTCGGGAGCTGCTTGACACCAACAGTCTCCGGACCATCTGAGGCAGGAGGTCTCAGTGCCCCTGCAGTATGTATATACCCCTGTTGTTACCCTTGATGATGTTGGCTATTTTGGGTTTGAGGATAATCTCGTGGTTTTCCTGTAGTTCTGTAATGGCTTGCTTCTCAGTTGATGCTAAATAAGAGTGTAGATATTTTTGACTTGTCTTGATTGTAGTTTTATCATTATATACATTCTTGTACATGTGTCAATGCTCGTATATTGGGAAAGTGTGGAGGTTGTGGTTAATTTCGGCTTTAATGTGGTGAATGGAGCTGTATCTGTAATGGCACTCGTTTTCCTCTAGGAGGTCCTCCAGAAAGCACAAAGCTTCCATATTACGTAGTAATATTTGGTCTCACTGTGGCCCTTAATTTGGAGATATGGTATTCATGCAAAGCTAATTTTCTGGCAAATAGGTCAGAGAATCACAGAGTTAGAAGTGACCTCCAAGGCCATCGGGTCCAACTCCCTGCTCAATGCAGGTTCACTAAATCATTTTGTGTTGTATTTATGTCCCGTGCTCGGTTCTAAGTAAGTGCTGTATTTATGCACTGAACTTGGTTCTGGTGTTGTATTTATGTACTGATGTTATTTTTGGTACTGCATTTATGTTCTGATCTTGGTTCTGGTGCCGTATTTATGCACTAAGCCTGGCTCTGGTACTGTATTTATGTACTGATCTTGGTTCTTGTGCTGTATTTGTATGATCAGCTTAATTCTGGTGTTGTATGCTATGGAAGGTGGAGGTAAAGCGGTTATTGATGGGCCGCTGTTGATCGGCCAGTGCTAGGTGCTTGTGCCCTTGGCTAAAATTTGCCAGCGACCCCCTGATAGTTAATGCCCTTCAGACAGTTTGGAGGTACTGAGAAACGCTGAGACTAGCAAAAAGAGTGAAAGAACAGGATCACTTGGAAGGCCTACAATTGCTGTACCAGATTGAGAAACTGGCAGCATTGACTTCGGGTGAATTAACCGGGAGGCACCGCGCTTCCATTAAGGAGTAACACGGGTCAAACCTCAGACTGCATTTCCACTCCTGAAACTTGGCACTCAGAAGATTGGAGAGAAACCAGGCTGTGTTCAGAAATGTCCGCAATTAAAGTTAATTGTTGGAGCAAGTGAGATGTCTTCCTTCTGTCCTGCCATCCATCTGCACTGCAATGTGCCCGGCGAAGCCTGCAACAGGGCCTTTGCACTATGATTTCCATTGCCAGTGATGCCAATTCTTTCCATCCTGGAATACTTTGAGGTCTCCCCTGTGGTGAGATGATGGGCGGACCTGTTGGGGGACTTCGTTGCTTAGGAGTCCTCTTCATCACCGGGCCTCCATCACATTGTCATGGCTTGAGTATTTGGCGAGTTCTCATCATCTATTGCAATGAGTACCACACCAACCTGGAATGAGCCCCCTTCTCTAGGGACCCAATAGCCGCCCCTATGCAACAGTCATTGTTACAAGGCTTGTATAAATAGTCTGACTTACAGGAAGCTGCCTTCCAATAGGGGGCACTGCAGAGGTATTGTTCCATCTCCATTATTTGCATATTACCCAGAGAAGCATGAATGGCCTTATAGGTCTTCTCACTCACTCACCATCTAGGTGCTCGCCCTAAGGAGAAAAGATTGTGTTCCTGACCCCCATCGCACGCCTCTCGCTAGCCAAGCCAGAAACCTACTGCACACAGATGAGGGGCAAACACCCTGAAACAGCTGTCTGTGTATGGATTCTGGCTTGGCTTTCAATTTCCAGTCATTGTTACAAGGCTTGTATAAAGAGTCTAACATTGCAGGAATGCTGCCTTCCAATAGGTGGCGCTGCAGAGGTATTGTTCTATTTACCTTATTTGTGTAGAGGAATATAACGCACAATGAGCTACTAATTGTAGAAGATTCTCCCGGCTGTGACTGCATGTCGGAGATTATTTCTTCTACTCCCCTGACATGACGTCCGTTTGACCCGTCTTAGCGCGGTTGCGGAGCGTTGCAGGTAGGCGGCTGCCCAGAGGCCCTGCAGGAGCAATAAGTGCTGGTAACCTGTTCTGGAACAGATGTTTGCAACGTGTACGATGAATCATAAAGTCGATGTAATCAAAGGCGAGAAACATAAGCAAAAGCTACGGGTGGAAGCGGCCTCTTGTGCCATGACTCATACAGCGGCTCGGGGTGACAAGCCGTGAAATCCAGATACACAAATAATACCCAGCTGACCCCTAAGATGGTTTATGCGCAGGTGAAGTATTGATGAACTGCTTCATGTGATAAGGGGGCCTCGGAAATCCTGTGTAATGTTATACAAAGGACAAGATGAGCAGAGTCTTAAAGGGCCCCGTAGATCCCAGCCGCAGATGCAGCATTGTTTATTGACATTTTATATTTCATTATACACATTTTATGTTTTCTGCAGTAAATATAAGTTCTATTACCTGAGATTGGATTGGTCAGCCACCTGATTCATGAATAGAATACTACAACTGCAGTGAGGACTGACACACAGGCAGAGCAGTAGTAAAGAAGAAGGAAAGAGGACGTGAAATTCTGTGTAACTATGCATCTGCCTAGTACAGTCAGCGGGCAGCAGGGTGACGGCCTGTATGCTGTAATGATGGCCGTTAGTCATTTTAATCTATCATTTCATCTTGTAGACGTTTCTGACATGGCCGGCCTTAGCTGCATGCCACCCGCGTGGTCACACGGGGCATCAGACACCAGTTTGTTGGAGGGGCACCAGGCGGATGTAGGCTGGGGGTGATCTTCCCTCTAGCTGCGCCCAGCTAAATGATCTTCTTCCTACGAGTGGTAGCGTCTTGTGGAGCTACATGAATCATCCTCCTCCTGGCTCTGTCTACTCCCCTCTGAGGTTCCAAGGCGCCGCTGTCAGCCCATTGGTGCCCTAGCAACAACATTAGCTTAGTTCTGCTACTATATTTGTGTTATGAGCTTGGTTCTAGTGCCATATCTATGTACTGAGGTTGGTTTAAGTGTTGAATTTATGTTATGAACTTGGTTCTGGTATTGAATCTTTGTTATGAGCTTGGTTCTGTTGCTATATTTATGTCATGAGCTGGGTTCTGGGCCTGTATGTATGTTATGTGCCTGGTTCTGGTATTGTATGTATAAGGGTTGGTATGTGCTGCATTTATGTTATCAGCTTGAATTTGGTATTATATCGATGTACTGAGGTTGGTCTGTGCTGTATTTATGTTATGAGCTAGATTCTGGTATTGTATCTATGTACAGAGCTTGGTTCTACTGCTATACTTATGTTATTTGCTTGGTTCTAGTGCTGTATTTATGATATGAGCTTGCATCTACTGCTATATTTATGTTATGAGCTGGGTTCTGGAGCTGTATTTATGTTATAAGATTAGTTCTGATATTGTATCAATGTAGTGAGGTTGTTTTGCACTGTATTTGTGTTATGAGCGTGGTTCTGGTATAGTATCTATGTACTGGGCTTGGTTCTACTGTTATATTTATGTTATAATCTTGGTTCTGGCGCTATATTTATGTTATGAGCTGGGTTCTGGCGCTATATTTATGTTATGAGCTGGGTTCTGGAGCTATATTTATGTTATGAGCTGGGTTCCGGTGCTTGGTTCTGGTATTGTATGTATGTACTGAGGTTAGTCTGTGCTGTATTTGTTTTAAGAGCTTGATTCTGGTATTACATCTATGTACTGAGGTTGGTTTGTGCTGTGTTTATGTTTTGAGCTTAGTTATGGTATTGCATCCATATACAGAGGTTAGTCTGTGCTGTATTTATGTTATTAGCTTGGTTCTGGTATTTTATCTATGTACTAAGGTTGGTTTGTGTTGTATTTATGTTATGAGCTTGGTTCTGGTATTTTATCTATGTACTAAGGTTGGTTTGTGTTGTATTTATGTTATGAGCCTGGTTCGGGTATTGTATCTATGGACTGAGGTTAGTTTGTGTTGTATTTATGTTATGAGCCTGGTTGTGGTAATGTATCTATATACGGAGGTTAGTTTGTGCTCTATTTGTTATGATCCTGGTTCTGGTATTGTATCCATGTACTGAGGTTGGTTTGTGCTGTAGTTATGTTATGAGCTAGGCTCTGGTACAGTATTTATTCACTGAACTGTTCTGGTGTGGATGCACTACTATTTTGCTGCTTTCTGAGTAAGCACAATACAGGCAGGCTGTCTATCACTGCAATATATATCTTTTTCTTTCGATGGCTGGAGCACTAAAAGAAAACTGCACACAGGGTGTCATCTAACCTAAGGCCGGCGCTGGTCTGCAATAATTCAGTGATGGCTGTATGGAATATTAAAACTATTAGGGAGACCCTTGAGTGATGCACTCTGGGAAATATATGCAAATAAGAGGATCACAACTGTACTGAAGTGATGGGAGGCGCTTTTTACAAAAAGTATATTATAAATTCTCAGAACTTTCCTTCATTTGATCAGTGGCTCTATTTCATTAAACTGGAGCATAAGGCTGGGTTCCCATGGAAATCTTGCAGAATGTCCGCAGCAGGACCGTACGGAAATTCTGCTTCAAAACCTGCGCCATTTGTCGAGGGTTTGAAGCGGCTCTTCAGCCTGTATTCCGCTGCGAAGAATCTCTTCCAATAGAGAGAAGGGAGCCGGCAGTGGAAACGGCGCCAAAATTGTCATGTCATGGATTTGAATTCTGTGCGCATATCGGTTTCTGTGCGACATGTCCGCAGCAGACTGTCAGCAGCGTGTGAACGAGATTTTTGCAAATCTCGTCTGCTTTGCTGCTTAGTCTCAGGTTTAAAAAAAGTGCATGCGGAATTTCCGCATTTTGAGCCGGATATGTGGCGGAACCTCCAACTGGAAGTTCCAATGCAGATGTGAAATCGGCCTATGCCTGGGTTCACACACGGCGGATTCCCGTCGGAAATCTCGCGGTTTGGCCGCAGCAAAAACCGCGAGATTTCCGCCGGGAGAACCGCCGCGGTTTAAGCCGCGGCGGCTTTGAAGTGGTCCGGCCGCATGCATTTCCGTTGCGGCTGGCTCTCCCATAGAGGAGAGCGCGGCCGTAACATAAATAAACAAAAAACCGTCTGTAAGGCTGGATTCACACAGGGCGGATTTGCCGCGGTTCTGCCGCAGCAGATCCGCCCGCGGCCGCTAATCTCGGGATTAGCCAGCCATGTGGACGAGGTTTCTCAGAAACCTCGTCCACACGGGACGGCTAATCCGCTGCGGTAAACCCGGTTGAAACCGCGGCTGCGGCCGCCGCAGCCGCGGTTTCAAAAGAAGCAGCATGTCTGTTTACAGACGTTTTTTTGTTTATTTATGTTACGGCCGCCGCGGCTTAAACCGCGAGATTTCCGACGGGAATCCGCCGTGTGTGAACCCAGGCTAAATAGACATGCTGCTTCTTTTGAAACCGCGGCTGCGGCCGCCGCAGCCGCGGTTTCCACCGGATTTACCGCAGCGGATTAGCCGTCCCGTGTGGACGAGGTTTCTGAGAAACCTCGTCCACATGGCTGGCTAATCCCGAGATTAGCGGCCGCGGGCGGTTTTGCCGCGGGCGGATCTGCTGCGGCAGAACCGCGGCAAATCCGCCCTGTGTGAATCCAGCCTAAAACAGACGTGGAATGCCCTGAAAGACCTTTCAATCCCGCAGTTCAGTAGTACTTGCCCTATGAGTGACTACCTCCTCTATACATGTAATAGAATAGCTGCGGTCAGCACTACTAATTCTATGTATGTAGAATGATCTGACCATGACCGGTGCTGAAGATAGAGCCAAGACCGCGTGTTTAAGCTGCGCTAGCCTTGAAATGCTATAAATGGAGTATCCCTTTAAGAAGTATTTTCAATTAAACTTTTTTAATTTTCTCCGTTCTGCTCAGTTCAGCCTTATATATTGGATTTAATTAATTATTGAGGCGCTTTCTGGACGTCTTTATGGCTTTTTATGAGGAAAAGAACAAAGGGTTTTCCAAGACACGAGATACATTTGATATTTGTAACACATGAAATCTGATGGTATCTTTCCCCGTAGACCGTGTTATGGTGGGAATGATATCTCTTACTCCTTTGTCTCCTCGTACGGCTGCACAAAACGCGCCGTATATTCCATTTATCTTTAATCGATAAAAGGACTTTCTCCATAATGTGTGTATGCGCAGTAATGCTTCAGGTAAGGCACAATGAGATTATACCGTATCTCGCTGCGAGCGCAGTCCGGTCATTAAGAAGCCATTGTGGGAGTCTGCATTCAAGATTCTTATATTTTATGTGATAATCAAACTAATAATATAATACACTGGTGGAAATTGAGAGTGTACCACCCAGAAGGGATTGCTGGAATCTCATGCACCATAGTAGATCTGTACAGAGTCACCCAGAATAAATGGGAGCAAATTGGAATGCATCCGATAAAGTAGAGGTGTCAGTAAGAAGTGCCCTCCATGAGCCCCGCTACAGGTGTCAGTAAAAAGTGCCCTCCATGAGCCCCGCTACAGGTGTCAGTAAGAAGTGCCCTCCATGAGCCCCGCTACAGGTATCAGTAAGAAGTGCCCTCCATGAGCCCCGGTACAGGTGTCAGTAGGAAGTGCCCTCCATGAGCCCCGGTACAGGTGTCAGTAAGAAGTGCCCACCATGAGCCCCGGTACAGGTGTCAGTAAGAAGTGCCCACCATGAACACCCGTACAGGTATCAATAAGAAGTGGTCTCCATATGCCCCGGTACAGGTGTCAGTAGGAAGTGCCCTCCATGAGCCCCGGTACAGGTGTCAGTAAGAAGCGCCCACCATGAACACCCGTACAGGTGTCAATAAGAAGTGGTCTCCATGAGCCCCGGTACAGGTGTCAGTAAGAAGTGCCCTCCATGATCCCCAGTACAGGTGTCAGTAAGAAGTGCCCTCCATGAGCCCCGGTACAGGTGTCAGTAAGAAGTGCCCTCCATGAGCCCCGGTACAGGTGTCAGTAAGAAGTGCCCTCCATGAGCCCCGCTACAGGTGTCAGTAAGAAGTGCCCTCCATGAGCCCCGCTACAGGTGTCAGTAAGAAGTGCCCACCATGAACACCCGTACAGGTGTCAATAAGAAGTGGTCTCCATGAGCCCCGGTACAGGTGTCAGTAGGAAGTGCCCTCCATGAGCCCCGCTACAGGTGTCAGTAAGAAGTGCCCACCATGAACACCCGTACAGGTGTCAATAAGAAGTGCCCTCCATGAGCCCCGGTACAGGTGTCAGTAAGAAGTGCCCACCATGAGCCCTGGTACAGGTGTCAGTAAGAAGTGCCCACCATGAACACCCGTACAGGTATCAATAAGAAGTGGTCTCCATGAGCCCCGGTACAGGTGTCAGTAGGAAGTGCCCTCCATGAGCCCCGGTACAGGTGTCAGTAAGAAGTGCCCACCATGAACACCCGTACAGGTGTCAATAAGAAGTGGTCTCCATGAGCCCCGGTACAGGTGTCAGTAAGAAGTGCCCTCCATGATCCCCAGTACAGGTGTCAGTAAGAAGTGCCCTCCATGAGCCCCGGTACAGGTGTCAGTAAGAAGTGCCCTCCATGAGCCCCGGTACAGGTGTCAGTAAGAAGTGCCCTCCATGAGCCCCGCTACAGGTATCAGTAAGAAGTGCCCTCCATGAGCCCCGGTACAGGTGTCAGTAGGAAGTGCCCTCCATGAGCCCCGGTACAGGTGTCAGTAAGAAGTGCCCACCATGAGCCCCGGTACAGGTGTCAGTAAGAAGTGCCCACCATGAACACCCGTACAGGTATCAATAAGAAGTGGTCTCCATATGCCCCGGTACAGGTGTCAGTAGGAAGTGCCCTCCATGAGCCCCGGTACAGGTGTCAGTAAGAAGCGCCCACCATGAACACCCGTACAGGTGTCAATAAGAAGTGGTCTCCATGAGCCCCGGTACAGGTGTCAGTAAGAAGTGCCCTCCATGATCCCCAGTACAGGTGTCAGTAAGAAGTGCCCTCCATGAGCCCCGGTACAGGTGTCAGTAAGAAGTGCCCTCCATGAGCCCCGGTACAGGTGTCAGTAAGAAGTGCCCTCCATGAGCCCCGCTACAGGTGTCAGTAAGAAGTGCCCTCCATGAGCCCCGCTACAGGTGTCAGTAAGAAGTGCCCACCATGAACACCCGTACAGGTGTCAATAAGAAGTGGTCTCCATGAGCCCCGGTACAGGTGTCAGTAGGAAGTGCCCTCCATGAGCCCCGCTACAGGTGTCAGTAAGAAGTGCCCACCATGAACACCCGTACAGGTGTCAATAAGAAGTGCCCTCCATGAGCCCCGGTACAGGTGTCAGTAAGAAGTGCCCACCATGAGCCCTGGTACAGGTGTCAGTAAGAAGTGCCCACCATGAACACCCGTACAGGTATCAATAAGAAGTGGTCTCCATGAGCCCCGGTACAGGTGTCAGTAGGAAGTGCCCTCCATGAGCCCCGGTACAGGTGTCAGTAAGAAGTGCCCACCATGAACACCCGTACAGGTGTCAATAAGAAGTGGTCTCCATGAGCCCCGGTACAGGTGTCAGTAAGAAGTGCCCTCCATGATCCCCAGTACAGGTGTCAGTAAGAAGTGCCCTCCATGAGCCCCGGTACAGGTGTCAGTAAGAAGTGCCCTCCATGAGCCCCGGTACAGGTGTCAGTAAGAAGTGCCCTGCATGAGCCCCGCTACAGGTATCAGTAAGAAGTGCCCTCCATGAGCCCCGGTACAGGTGTCAGTAGGAAGTGCCCTCCATGAGCCCCGGTACAGGTGTCAGTAAGAAGTGCCCACCATGAGCCCCGGTACAGGTGTCAGTAAGAAGTGCCCACCATGAACACCCGTACAGGTATCAATAAGAAGTGGTCTCCATGAGCCCCGGTACAGGTGTCAGTAGGAAGTGCCCTCCATGAGCCCCGGTACAGGTGTCAGTAAGAAGCGCCCACCATGAACACCCGTACAGGTGTCAATAAGAAGTGGTCTCCATGAGCCCCGGTACAGGTGTCAGTAAGAAGTGCCCTCCATGATCCCCAGTACAGGTGTCAGTAAGAAGTGCCCTCCATGAGCCCCGGTACAGGTGTCAGTAAGAAGTGCCCTCCATGAGCCCCGGTGCAGGTGTCAGTAAGAAGTGCCCTCCATGAGCCCCGCTACAGGTATCAGTAAGAAGAGCCCTCCATGAGCCCCGCTACAGGTGTCAGTAGGAAGTGCCCTCCATGAGCCCCGGTACAGGTGTCAGTAAGAAGTGCCCACCATGAGCCCCGGTACAGGTGTCAGTAAGAAGTGCCCACCATGAACACCCGTACAGGTATCAATAAGAAGTGGTCTCCATGAGCCCCGGTACAGGTGTCAGTAGGAAGTGCCCTCCATGGGCCCCGGTACAGGTGTCAGTAAGAAGCGCCCACCATGAACACCCGTACAGGTGTCAATAAGAAGTGGTCTCCATGAGCCCCGGTACAGGTGTCAGTAAGAAGTGCCCTCCAGGATCCCCAGTACAGGTGTCAGTAAGAAGTGCCCTCCATGAGCCCCGGTACAGGTGTCAGTAAGAAGTGCCCTCCATGAGCCCCGGTACAGGTGTCAGTAAGAAGTGCCCTCCATGAGCCCCGGTACAGGTGTCAGTAAGAAGTGCCCTCCATGAGCCCCGCTACAGGTGTCAGTAAGAAGTGCCCACCATGAACACCCGTACAGGTGTCAATAAGAAGTGGTCTCCATGAGCCCCGGTACAGGTGTCAGTAGGAAGTGCCCTCCATGAGCCCCGGTACAGGTGTCAGTAAGAAGTGCCCACCATGAACACCCGTACAGGTGTCAGTAAGAAGTGCCCACCATGAACACCCGTACAGGTGTCAATAAGAAGTGCCCTCCATGAGCCCCGGTACAGGTGTCAGTAAGAAGTGCCCACCATGAGCCCCGGTACAGGTGTCAGTAAGAAGTGCCCACCATGAACACCCGTACAGGTATCAATAAGAAGTGGTCTCCATGAGCCCCGGTACAGGTGTCAGTAGGAAATGCCCTCCATGAGCCCCGGTACAGGTGTCAGTAAGAAGTGCCCACCATGAACACCCGTACAGGTGTCAATAAGAAGTGGTATCCATGAGCCCCGGTACAGGTGTCAGTAAGAAGTGCCCTCCATGATCCCCAGTACAGGTGTCAGTAAGAAGTGCCCTCCATGAGCCCTGGTACAGATCTCAGTAAGAAGTGCCCACCATGAGCCCCGGTACAGGTGTCAGTAAGAAGTGCCCTCCATGATCCCCAGTACAGGTGTCAGTAAAAAGTGCCCTCCATGAGCCGCGGTACAGGTGTCAGTAGGAAGTGCCCTCCATGAGCCCCGGTACAGGTGTCAGTAAGAAGTGCCCTCCATGAGCCCCGGTACAGGTGTCAGTAAGAAGTGCCCACCATGAACACCCGTACAGGTGTCAGTAAGAAGTGCCCTCCATGAACCCCGGTACAAGTGCCAGTAAGAAGTGCCCTCCATGAGTCCCGGTACAGGTGTCAGTAAGAAGTGCCCTCCATGAGCCCCGGTACAGGTGTCAGTAGGAAGTGCCCTCCATGAGCCCCGCTACAGGTGTCAGTAAGAAGTGCCCTCCATGAGCCCCAGTACAGATCTCAGTAAGAAGTGTCCACCATGAGCCCCGGTACCGGTGTCAGTAAGAAGTGCCCACCATGATCCCCAGTACAGGTGTCAGTAAGAAGTGCCCTCCATGATCCCCAGTACAGGTGTCAGTAAAAAGTGCCCTCCATGAGCCGCGGTACAGGTGTCAGTAGGAAGTGCCCTCCATGAGCCCCGGTACAGGTGTCAGTAAGAAGTGCCCTCCATGAGCCCCGGTACAGGTGTCAGTAAGAAGTGCCCACCATGAACACCCGTACAGGTGTCAGTAAGAAGTGCCCTCCATGAACCCCGGTACAAGTGCCAGTAAGAAGTGCCCTCCATGAGTCCCGGTACAGGTGTCAGTAAGAAGTGCCCTCCATGAGCCCCGGTACAGGTGTCAGTAGGAAGTGCCCTCCATGAGCCCCGCTACAGGTGTCAGTAAGAAGTGCCCTCCATGAGCCCCAGTACAGATCTCAGTAAGAAGTGCCCTCCATGAGCCCCGGTACCGGTGTCAGTAAGAAGTGCCCACCATGATCCCCAGTACAGGTGTCAGTAAGAAGTGCCCTCCATGATCCCCAGTACAGGTGTCAGTAAGAAGTACGCACCGTGATCCCCGATACAGGTGTCAGTAAGAAGTGCCCTCCATTAGCCCCGGTACAGGTGTCAGTAAGAAATGCCCTCCATGAGCCCCTGTACAGGTGTCAGTAAGAAGTGCCCTCCATGAGCCCCTGTACAGGTGTCAGTAAGAAGTGCCCTCCATGAGCCCCGGTACAGGTGTCAGTAGAAGTGCCCTCTATGAACCCCGGTATTGGTGTCAGTAAGAAGTGTCCCCCATGAGCCCCGGTACAGGTGTCAGTTAGAAGTGACCTCCATGAGCCCCGCTACAGGTGTCAGTAAGAAGTTCCCTCCGTGAGCCCCGCTACAGGTGTCAGTAAGAAGTGCCCTCCATGAGCCTCGGTACAGGTGTCTGTAAGAAGTGCCCTCCATGAGCCCCGGTACAGATGTCAGTAAGAAGTGCCCTCCATGAGCCCCGGTACAGGTGTCAGTAAGAAGTGCCCTCCATGAGCCCCGGTACAGGTGTCAGTAAGAAGTGCCCTCCATGAGCCCCGGTACAGGTGTCAGTAAGAAGTGCCCTCCATGAGCCCCGGTACAGGTGTCAGTAAGAAGTGCCCTCCATGATCCCCAGTACAGGTGTCAGTAAAAAGTGCCCTCCATGAGCCGCGGTACAGGTGTCAGTAGGAAGTGCCCTCCATGAGCCCCGGTACAGGTGTCAGTAAGAAGTGCCCTCCATGAGCCCCGGTACAGGTGTCAGTAAGAAGTGCCCACCATGAACACCCGTACAGGTGTCAGTAAGAAGTGCCCTCCATGAACCCCGGTACAAGTGCCAGTAAGAAGTGCCCTCCATGAGTCCCGGTACAGGTGTCAGTAAGAAGTGCCCTCCATGAGCCCCGGTACAGGTGTCAGTAGGAAGTGCCCTCCATGAGCCCCGCTACAGGTGTCAGTAAGAAGTGCCCTCCATGAGCCCCAGTACAGATCTCAGTAAGAAGTGCCCACCATGAGCCCCGGTACCGGTGTCAGTAAGAAGTGCCCACCATGATCCCCAGTACAGGTGTCAGTAAGAAGTGCCCTCCATGATCCCCAGTACAGGTGTCAGTAAGAAGTACGCACCGTGATCCCCGATACAGGTGTCAGTAAGAAGTGCCCTCCATTAGCCCCGGTACAGGTGTCAGTAAGAAATGCCCTCCATGAGCCCCTGTACAGGTGTCAGTAAGAAGTGCCCTCCATGAGCCCCTGTACAGGTGTCAGTAAGAAGTGCCCTCCATGAGCCCCGGTACAGGTGTCAGTAAGAAGTGCCCTCTATGAACCCCGGTATTGGTGTCAGTAAGAAGTGTCCCCCATGAGCCCCGGTACAGGTGTCAGTTAGAAGTGACCTCCATGAGCCCCGCTACAGGTGTCAGTAAGAAGTTCCCTCCGTGAGCCCCGCTACAGGTGTCAGTAAGAAGTGCCCTCCATGAGCCTCGGTACAGGTGTCTGTAAGAAGTGCCCTCCATGAGCCCCGGTACAGATGTCAGTAAGAAGTGCCCTCCATGAGCCCCGGTACAGGTGTCAGTAAGAAGTGCCCTCCATGAGCCCCGGTACAGGTGTCAGTAAGAAGTGCCCTCCATGAGCCCCGGTACAGGTGTCAGTAAGAAGTGCCCTCCATGAGCCCCGGTACAGGTGTCAGTAAGAAGTGCCCTCCATGAGCCCCGGTACAGGTGTCAGTAAGAAGTGCCCTCCATGAGCTCGGTACAGGTGTCAGTAAGAAGTGCCCTCCATGAGCCCCGGTACAGGTGTCAGTAAGAAGTGCCCTCCATGAGCCCCGGTAGAGGTGTCAGTAAGAAGTGTCCTCCATGAGCAGCAGTACAGAGTTCAGTAAGAAGTGCCCACCATGAGCCCCGGTACAGGTGTCAGTAAGAAGTGCCCACCATGATCCCCAGTACAGGTGTCAGTAAGAAGTGCCCTCCATGATCCCCGGTACAGGTGTCAGTAAGAAGTGCCCTCCATGAGCCCCGGTACAGGTGTCAGTAAGAAGTGCCCACCATGATCCCCAGTACAGGTGTCAGTAAGAAGTGCCCTCCATGATCCCCAGTACAGGTGTCAGTAAGAAGTATGCACCGTGATCCCCTATACAGGTGTCAGTAAGAAGTGCCCTCTATGAGCCCCGGTACAGGTGTCAGTAAGAAGTGCCCTCCATGAGCTCTGGTACAGGTGTCAGTAAGAAGTGCCCTCCATGAACCCCGGTACAGGTGTCAGTAAGAAGTGCCCTCCATGAGCCCCGGTACAGGTGTCAGTAAGAAGTGCCCTCCATGAGCCCCGGTATAGGTGTCAGTAAGAAGTGCCCTCCATGAACCCCGGTATAGGTGTCAGTAAGAAGTGCCCTCCATGAGCCCCGGTACAGGTGTCAGTAAGAAGTGCCCATGAGCACCGGTACAGGTGTCAGTAAGAAGTGCCCTCCATGAGCACCGGTACACTCTTGGATCCTTACAGACATTGAATCAATAAGTGTTGGGATATCTTGTTGGGGTCTCTTAATGCCTGCATGACTTGTACAGTTAGTGGCCGGTGGCCATGTGATATAATGTGTCTATTTATGTCATCCCAGACATGGTCTATTTGGGGTAAATCTGGGGGCCAATCCATGGATGTGACACCTTGCAAGGTGTGTCCTGTGATGGCTGCAGTATGTGGATGGACATTTTCCTGTTGTAAGATACCATTTTGGATGGTGGTCATGAAGGGTATGACAACAGGGTGTAGCGCTATGTCCACATACGGGCGGGCAGTCATTGTGCCTTCAACAACCACCAACTCCATCCTTCTGTCATAACTGATTGCCCGTAAACTATGCTTCATTTACCCGGATGTATCTTCTGCCTGTATTCCATCCGTAATTCCTACAGAACGAATACGGACCCATTGAATTAAATCGTACGAGCGCGTTTTATGCGGACCAATGTGATGTGGACTAAAGAAAAAAAGTGTCAGCACGTCCTATTTTGGTCCGTATTCATGTACTAATATCGCTATTAAAACCTATGGGTGCATGAAAAAACATTGAATACGCACTAACGTCCTCACCAAATACGCACACACACCGAAAACGCACACACAGATCACAATTGCCTACGTCCATGTGGCCAGATTCGCACAGGCATATTTACGTACGCAAAATTTGTATGCGAAATACACAAAGAGTAGAACCCATAGATTTCAGCGAGTCCGTTCACCTGGGCGTATTTTACTGCGCATTTCGGTCGTGCAAAAAAATATGCAGCGTGCGATATTGTCCGGCACGCCAAAACTCCCCATAGAAGTCAATGGGGATGCGCAAATGTGCACAAAATACACTAGGAGATGCGTGAAACCCTGCGCAATTCTGAGGCAAAAGAACACATCTGGAACTCAATTAACTAATTAGTCATTTCAATCGGTGCGTAATTTTGTGCCGTGTGCAAAAAAGTGCAGCAAAATACGCCAAGAAGAATAAGCATTGTTTGTTCCGCAAGCATGGCCTCAGGCATTCCTGACGGCTCCCCTACCTGCTGACTGATCACCATTACCGGCCGCCTTTCCCTTTAACATAATAAACTACGTTAACGATGTTGTTTTTCGTATCTCCCGTCTATTTGCTCGTTAGAGAGGTTTCTTTTCTCTCTTTCTGGTAACCAGTTGCTCTTTCATGGTGGTTTTTGCGCGGCAGTAATAACACGTTTAGATGAGACGGCTTTGCACAATACGCGCCGCTGCCAATACCTCTTAGAATAGCTGCTTCGTAACTATGGAAACTTCCACCGACTCCCCTATATAACAGCGTTTATTTCTTAATGTGCGAAGAAAAAAAAAGAAAGATTTCCATAAATAGGCCGAGCCGCCAAGAGGTGGCATCTGAAAGCCCGGTGAATGCCAGCGGCTGCCCTTCTCCGACTAACTCGGAAATCTTTATATTAGTGCAGCAATTTAGATGCGACGCTGAGTACAGCGAGGGGAAAAGATTACAATAATATCAAAATCGTCGCGGACGCTGATTTCCCGTAACTCGGATTTTCTGAATGGACGCAATAAAATGCTAAAAGTCTCGGAGCGGATACATTCCATTTTAGGTTTCTACATCTATGAGATTAAAGGGGTTTCTGCCCAACTTTTCACGGATGACCTCGCCTCTGGATAAGTCATCAGTAGTTGATGGATCGGGATCGGCCACTCAGGAACCCCGTCCATCAGCTGATTATCCGGCTACGCTGTCCAGTGTAGGAAGCCAACGATTGGCATAAGCGGACAGGAAAGAAAGTGCGTGAGCCGGCTTGACTCCCATTGAAATCAATGGATGTGACGTCCTAAGCAGCAGAGAAATAGAAAGTGCCGTAACAGTGTGGCTCTCCCATTGACTTCCTGTGCTGATGGCTGATGACAACATCTGGCCCGCTGCACTGATAGGCTAGAGAATGAACTCATGGACCCCCGTCCATCTACTACTAATGGCGTATCCATAGGATTAGTTATCAGTGAAAAATCAGGGCGACAACCAGTTTTAGGCGGTTGTCCTTGACTTTTACTATATGTCCTCAGGATAGTCATGCAGAGTTGAGATCCCCACAAATTAGCTGATCTCCCGAGCCTGCTGTCAATATAGACAGTTCTGGAAGCAGATAGCGCCGTTCGCATTGCAGTGGGCCTATTTGGTATTACAGGCACAGACCCCACTTAATTTAATGAATTCCCCTACGCCCTTAAAGGGGTTGTCCCGCGAAAGCAAGTGGGGTTATACACTTCTGTATGGCCATATTAATGCACTTTGTAATGTACATTGTGCATTAATTATGAGCCATACAGAAGTTATTCACTTACCTGTTCCGTTGCTAGCGTCCTCGTCTCCATGGTGTCGTCTAATTTCAGCGTCTAATCGCCCGATTAGATGCGCTTGCGCAGTCCGGTCTTCTTTCTTCTGAATGGGGCCGCTCGTGCCGGAGAGCGGCTCCTCGTAGCTCCGCCCCGACACGTGTGCCGATTCCAGCCAATCAGGAGGCTGGAATCGGCAATGGACCGCACAGAAGACCTGCGGTCCACCGAGGGTGAAGATCCCGGCGGTCATCTTAGCAAGGTAAGTACGAAGTCGCAGCAGCGCCGGGATTCGGGTAAGTACCGGACGGTTTGTTTTTTTTACCCCTGCATCGGGTTTGTCTCGCGCCGAACGGGGGGGCTATTGAAAAAAAAAAAAACCCGTTTCGGCGCGGGACAACCCCTTTAATAAAAGCATGATATCCGTCCTCGGATTGACATTGCTTGTTAGCTTTATTATTAGTTCTGTACTGCTCTCTACTCTGCTCCTTCCTTTCACTGGCGCACTGCAATCGCCGTCCTCCTCTCTACGCCTCGCCCACGGGTCCAGCAGTGTGTATAACTTCAATACTACTGCCCTGCCAATTCCTCTGTGGTCACACTGTAATTACCATCCTCCTCCCTACGCCACGCCTGCAGGGTCTGGCAACTTCAGTACTGCTCCCCTGTCAACTCCTCCTTTCCAGCACCTTAGAGAAGGTGATTGCAGTTCGCAAGTGAGAGAAAAGAGCCCATTATACTTTCACGGACAGTTTCTATTCTCCACAGCTTCCACTGCCGCTTAGAAGCTGCGGAGAATGGAGTCTGTCCAGACTTGCCGGATGCTGGTGTAGCGGCCAGGAGTTAGTAGGGTCCCTCCATAATGTTATATGTCTGCCTCGTACCATTGTGCTGTCAGCGTCTAATGTGTAGTATGCATTAGAATTATGTGTATTGACTTCTGCAGGATTGAATGGGTTAATGTCTGGGTTATGTCTGGAAAATGTATCGTTTTGTGAGTCATGTGATGTTGCTTGTTATATGTGTTTGCAAGGTGCAATGCAAGAGTCAGTCTGCAAGTTAGCAAGTGAGTCTACAAGAGAGTAGTCAGAAGCAGTCAGAGAGAAGTTCAGAGAGTGAACCACATAGTCACTCCAGAGATCGGCCTATGTGCGGAGAGAATAGAGGAAGCTGAGTGACTACCTTATGCTTGGTCCGGGCCAAGTCTAACCAGGATATACCGGTGCTACCACTAAGCACTGAGACCGAGATAGACTGCTGCATGGCGAGCAGAAGCACAAGTAACATGAGTGTGAACCAATAGTGAGTGAGAGAGAGAGAGAGAGAGAATCACCAGGAATGGGATCACATAGATAACTGGGACTGTGGATTTATCCAGATATCCTGAGAATCCTCCCTGTTGCACCACGTTGTCTTGTTTTATCTGTGCCTCGACTGTTGATGTAAATTGGACATTGCCAAGTTACAGTAAATGGACACTACCGACCGTTCCGGATTTGTTCAGAAAGTTTATCCTGTGTATGGATTACTTTATTCCATTCTCAAAATATACCACAGAGGATGGAACAGTGGCGTCACGCGTGACAAGTGGACTCAAGGTAACCCTCGGTTACTTTCCCTGTGATCTCCCCCAGCAGTAACCTGGATGGATCCCGAGCTACCCTTAGGGGAGAAGATGGTAGAGCCCCATGACAAGGTCTTTATCTACCCCGCTATCTCTTTGCCTGTGGGCCCACTTCTCGGACGCTGCACTGGCGCCAACGCTGACATTATTGTATACCTCTATATGAAATCAGAAGCATGCAGAAATACAGTAGAGGCCCCATGCACCTCCAGATCAAGGCAGAGGGGTGATACATCTGTATGCATGACCCTAACCTGCATCTGGCAGAGCTGAACATGCATGATTATTGGGGAGTCCGGATATTAACCGCCGGCCTGCCATTCCAGCGGTAGCTGTATATTTATTGCTGTAGATAATGGGAATCTCTTCTTATTTATTTGCAATTATATAAAGACTGTAACTGGGGCAAAGCGGGGGGACTCGATAACATTTGGAAGAAGCAGCATTAAGCTGCAATTTTATTCTTGTTACCATTTTTTACTTATTCCATATTTCCTTGTCCATATGCTGCATAATTCTCCTGTACAGCAACAGAGCAGCTTAGAAAGAGCAATCTGGGGTTTTGGCACAGAAAATAAATACATTACTTCACTAAGTTGTCTTATAGGATAACGTCAGCCAAGACCGAATAATGACAGCGAGGCGAGTTATGCGAAGTTCAGCAGAAGTAATGAAATGTTCTCAGTGATGTCACTGCTCTCTAGTGAATGGATAGGCTGCATTATTAGTGATGTCACTGATCACTAGTGAACGGATAAGTTGGATTCTCAGTGATGTCACTTTTCTGTAGTTGAACGATAGGCGGCATTCTCAGTGATGTCACTACTCTCTAGTGAATGGATAGGCTGCATTATGAGTGATGTCACTGCTCTCTAGTGAATGGATAGCCTACATTCTCAGTGATGTCACCGCTCTCTAGTGAATGGATAGGCTGTATTCTCAGTGATGTCACTGCTCTCTAGTGAATGGATAGCCTACATTCTCAGTGATGTCACCGCTCTCTAGTGAATGGATAAGTTGGATTCTCAGTGATGTCACTTTTCTGTACTTGAACGATAGACTGCATTTTCAGTGATGTCACCACTTTCTAGTGAATGGATAGGCTGCATTATGAGTGATGTCACCGCTATCTAGTGAGTGGATAGGCTGCATTCTCAGTGATGTCACTGCTCTTTAGTGAATGGATAAGTTGAATTCTCAGTGATGTCACTTTTCTGTAGTCAAATGATAGGCTGCATTCTCAGTGATGTCACCGCTCTCTAGTGAATAAAGAGATTTCTTGGTGATGTTACTGCTCTCCACTGAATAGATAAGCTACACTCTCAGTGATATCACCGTTGATCTTTAGTGAACGGATAGGCCACTTGTCTTCATCACCCAACAGCATAGGACAATCTTCTAATTTCCACAGATTCTAAATATCTGCCCCCTCAATTGTGAAAACAGGGTATTACAGTTACTCAAGAGCCCTGCAGGCTGCTGCCTGTTCTGAATGATGTATAGGAGTCAAATTAATTGAAGCCGACACCATATTGCTGTATTAAATACAATGCGGATACAGAACATATGTATTTCCTTGCATGAATCGCGGTTATCCATGTTCTATATTATGAAGCAGATGGCAATTATTTTTGTTGTTTACTATGATTTCCTCCCCGTCTTTGTTGTCTGTACCAGTCTCGCCTCGAGCAAAAGAAAAAAAATGAAAACATTTGGTAGTCAGATAGTCAGAAATGTCTAAATCGCTCCTTTTCATGGGCCGGTTGTACCTTGAGGGGGGGTGATGTCCTCTTTGTGACTTTGTGTTTTCCTGAACAGTTTTTGTCTTTTCTCCGTCCTTTCAGGCCAAGATCGCAGTGAAGCTACTTTAATAAAGAGGTTTAAAGGGGACGGTGTTCGGTACAAGGCAAAACTAATTGGGATTGACGAGGTTTCAGCCGCAAGAGGAGACAAGTTATGCCAGGACTCAATGATGAAGCTCAAGGTATCGTCTAATCATTCCTTCCTTGGTCGTCTTGTGGAATCTTTATTAATTCATTGCCTGGGCCGTCACTAAGGTCCATGAATCCAACCAGGAGGACATCTCCATACAGTCTACAACATGTCCTTGTGTTCGCACGCGTTTCCTCCTATGCCACATCAACGTACTTAGGTTAACTCTTTCATGATCAAGGGTCATTGATGCGCTTGTGTCCACATCACATCCTGCAGGTCCAGTAATCCAACTTTCAAAAACTTTTTTAGTTTTCGAGTAACCTATCTACTTTTGTGGCAGGACAAAGGGTATTTTTTCATGTTAAATACCATTTAATCTACCATATATTGTATTGGAAGTCTTTTAAAAAGTAGGGTAAAAAGGGGGGGGGGAACCCTCGCAACTCCACTATTTTGTACTGAGTAGGATTACAGCAATACCAAACTTATCTTGTTTTTTTTATATACTGTAGTAATACTTAAAAAAAATAAATAAAAAAAATACTGCTTCCTGTCGCCACATTTTGACCCCCATAACTTTATTTTTCCGTTGATGGGCTCTGTGTGAAAGCTCGTTTTTTTATGGGGTCACCTGTAGTTTGTATTGGAATCATTTTGGGGATCATACTATTTTTTTTATCATTTTTTTTTTCTTTGAGACGGAGTGACCAAAAAAGTAAAATTCTGCTATTGCTTATTTTTGTTTCTCACGGAGTTAATCATGCACGGTTAATAATGTGATACTTTAATGAATTGGATCTGGAGGGACGTTTCACGCAGGATGTAATAAAAGTATCTATGGCTTTGCTTGCGCAAGTTGGCGATTTCTCCATTGTGTCCTCTCCCAACGATGCAGAACCAACACCGGTGGGCTGGAGAGAAATTCATTCCCGGTCATCCGGGGCCGGAATTGCTGAAGATGTATCCCATAAGTAAGGGTCTAAAGGTTGTTTTCTGTTGATCCCGGTTAACTAGGCCAAGACTTTGATTAAGAACTATTTACAAGGTTAAGGCAGTAGCGAAGGGAACAAGGGACCCTTAGAGAGGAGGCCGGGCATGACACGGGGGGGCAGGTCACCTATAGAAGTGAGGAGGTAGGAAAGGGTTAACTAGAGTTAGGGGAGGGTAGAGAATTTTCTGGAATTAGGGGGATATAGCGGTGATTGGTAGAAAATTTGGGAGGCGGGGGGATATATAAGTTAAGGGGTGTGAGGCAGCGGCCATCTTAGAGATAGAAGTGAGAGTCCCACCCTCCCGCCCGTATAGTTTGGTGTGAGGAGTGGGGGTAATTTTATGTCATGGCAGCTTGGCGGGTGGGGGGTCCTTGGAGTCGTTGGAAATTGTGTGTGGGGGGGAGTTGGGAGGGCAAAGTGCTCACCTGTTTAGACTCCCTCCTTAGTATATTGGTTGCTATCTGGTGCGGTTACTTGGTTGGTGGAGGGGGCAGTAGACTCCCTCCGGTTTAAGTAATGGGAGTGTTAGCCACCCAATGGGCGGTTAATGTTGCCCTTGAGCCTGTAGTCCGGCTGTGGGGCGAAGTATTTTCAGAGTGGTATAGTTGCACCAGATTTTGTGGCTCCAAGGACCCTCCCCCGTAATTGTTTCTGGGTAATTATAATTTTAATGTTTTTTATTGTTAGTAATAAACTGGCTGCTGTGGCCACTTTATCCAAAGAAAGTTGTTGTGTCGTTATTGGGAAAGGGGCTACAGCATAGGTGGGTCTGCTCTTCCCGGGTCAAGGACTTTCATAGCTTTTTTGACACAGTAAGATATCTAGGTCTACCGGGCCATACGTTCTCTATTTCCTAATCCACAATTAATAAACCCATTGTTCATCCTTCAATGACGACTCTTGATGGCAATGTTATTGATTGTCTTGATAGCTTCTGGTCTACAGCAGCCAACAAAGCTTAAATCAAGACTCGGCCCTCTTCCCAACCGGTATGAACAAAACAAGGTCATGAGTCCCTGATGTCTCATCTGCCTACCTTCGAGGAGAAGGGGTCCATGACTTTTGAGCTCAGTTTGGCGCTCGCTGCTTCAGAGGCAGGTCAGCTCTTTGCCAATCCTGGAAAACCAGGGAAGCCTCGAATTTGCAGCTTGTGGTCCCTTGACAATAGCATGGTTGTTGGAGTGGAGGAACTAAGCTGCTGCCAAACCAGCCCATTCCTTGTTTTGTTTGACAGGAGATGACAAGTAGAGAGAAGCATCCCATCAAACCGATGGAATGAGCCACTAAACATATCTAATGTCTGTGGATGCAGGCCCATATGAGCGAATGCTTTCTGAGTTCAGCTCTGCAGCACACTTGGAGCATTGATACTAAATGATCAATGGATAAAATGGATTATTTATTTATGGATAAAGCGATCAGATAAGAAACAGCTTTCAGTGACAAATCCGAAATGTAATATTAGTAAGAAGACAAATAATCTTCTGAATCCATGTGATATATAAAGCGGTAGGATAAGCTGCGGTGATCGGTGTTATCTGAGATTCCCAGCAGTGCTGCGTGCTCAAATGTGATAGAATAGTCATCCGCGGGAACACAAGAAGCAATAACAGTCACAAATAATGGAGATATGAAGACGATTAGAGCGTTACTGTAGATTCCTCATGAAACTCACTAGGAGATTACCTTGTTTACTCGTTCTGTTGCTTAGAAGACACTCCAGTGTGATCTAATAGACTGCCGATAGCTGACGTGTCTCAGTGCTGCATGTTGGGTTTTCCTCATTTTAGTACTTATAAAACACAAGTATGAAATGAATAACGGAGAGATTGGAAACCTACATAAATACAGATATAGGAGTCAGGAAGAACTACTGGTTACCAAGAACTTGAAAACTGAACACCACATGACAGGGCCTGGAGAACTCAACCACTGGACCCCAGGGCCCTGATAACTGGACTACTGGATATTAGAGCCTGGAGAACTGGACAGCTGGACACCGGGGCCCTGATAACTGGACTACTGGATATTAGAGCCTGGAGAACTGGACTGCTGGACACCAGGGTAGGGCCTGAACAAGTGAACCATTAGACTCCTAGGCCTGAAAAACTGAACCATCGGATATCAGAGCCTGCAAAACTGAGCCACCAGACACCAGAGCCTGGAGAACTGAACCGCCAGATACAGGGCCATGAAGAACTGATCTACCAGACACCAGGACCTGAAGAACTGAACCACCAGACACAGGGCCATGGAGAACTGAACTACTGGACACCAGAGCCTGGAGAACTGAGCCACCAGACATGGGGCAAGGAGAACTGAACTACGAGACACCAGGACCTGAAGAACTGAGCCACCAGATACCAGAGCCTGGAGATCTGGACTGCTGGATACCAGGGTAGGGCCTGAAGACGTGAACTATTAGACTCCTAGGTCTGAAAAACTGAACCATCGGATATCAGGGCCTGCAAAACTGAGCCACCAAACACCATAGCCTGGAAAACTGAGCCACCAGATGCAGGGCCACGGAGAACTAAACTACCGGACACCAGAGCCTGGAGAACTGAGCCACCAGACACAGGGCCATGGAGAACTGAACTACCAGACACCAGGACCTGAAGAACTGAGCCACCAGATACCAGAGCCTGGAGATCTGATTCACTAGACACCAGAGACTGGAAAACTGAACAACCTGATGCCAGGACCTGGAAAACTGAGCCACCAAACACCAGGGCCTGGAGAACTGAACTGCTGGACACCAGAGCCTGAAAAACTGGACCTTTAGTCACCAGGGCATTAAGAACTAAACTATTGGACACCGGTGACTGAAAACTGAACTACAGGATGCCAAGGAATAAAAAAAAACGCAACCGCTGGACATCAAGACCTGGAGATCTGAATCATTGAACACCAGGTCTTGGAGAACTGAACTGCTTGACACCAGGGCCTGAAAAACTGGAACACTAGACACCAGGGCATTGAGAATTAAACTACTGGACAGAGTACTGGACAAGAGCAACTAGACCAGTAAGCCACTGGACACCAAGTACCGACCATGGATTGGGCAGTGATCTTACTCCTGCAAGGACTTGGTCCCTGATCCTCCAGACACTATAGATGGGGGCACTTAGCTATAAGAATCTATATACTGGGCCAGTAACTGCCTAAACCCCTGGGGCTGAGAATTTAACTCCTTTAGTTGGTGCAACCTAGGAGCTCTGCAAACATTTCCTCTTTCTCGGCCGGACCCTGCAGCAGGCCGCTATTCCCAGCAGCCACTGGTCTAAATAATTAACCTGATTTTCACCGCGCTTTACACTTTGGTAATAAGCTGTTTTTTTCATTAGTAATTTCTTTTATCACCTTGGAAATATGCACATTAGAAATTAGTTTTAATCCCCTCCGTTTCCACTTACCCAACCTGCAGCCCCGACACCCGCTGATAAAATATGCCATCCATTGCTCCGCAACAATGTCCCCTTGTCTCCGAGATGCTGGATTCTTTTCTTCCCCATAATTGAGAGGTTTATCTGAGCTCAGGAAAATGATGATGGAACCCGGGAGGTCTTACAGATTAATGTTCTTGTCTTGTAAGCAAGCATAACCGCCTTTATCCCGAGCGCCGTGACACAAGGGTTTCTGCTCAATCTTAATAATTTCTGCTCCTTTTTTTTTATTATTGAAGTCTGAACAAAGCGTTAAGGTTTTCCTCTGAATGCACAAAACTTTGATTGCCGCTAATGCATCGGTCTCTGAGGCTTCCAAAAAGCTCCCAAGGCAAAGCAAGTAAATGGCGGTGACATTTATTGGTTCAGTGATATCATATAGATTCCCGTAATAGATACAAAGTTGCAACATAACTTTATTTAGCTTTACAAGAAGGTGAAGGAAGGCGAATTCTGCTACATACTCAACACTTGAGAAGATCAAGAGTGAGACAGACTCGGGTTTATAAAGACGAGTTCCATCCTATTGGATGAAGGAATTCCAGAAAAGACATTTAAAGGGGATGTACCACAATAGCCTTTCAGTATTTATCCGTAGGATATGTGAAAAAATGGTGAACAGTGGGGGCCCCACCACTGAGAACCCCACTGATCTCGAAAATGGGGGGTCCCGTGCTTTTATAGTACTACTCTCCTCTTATGCTGCAAAGGGACCTTTGGGCTCCTGTAGGTCTGGACACCTACCGACTCTGTATCCCTTAGGCTCCTGTGGGTCTGGCCACCTACCGGCTCTGGATCCCTTGGGCTCCTGTGGGTCTGGACACCTACCGGCACTGTATTCCTTGAGCTCCTGTAGGTTTGGACACCTACCAGCTCTGTATCCTTTGGGCTCCTGTAGGTCTGGAACCTACCGACTCTGTATCCCTTGGGCTCCTGTAGGTCTGGACATCTACCGACTCTGTATCCCTTGGGCTCCTGTAGGTCTGAACACCTACCGGCACTGTATCCCTTGGGCTCCTGTAGGTCTGGACACCTACCGGCTCTGTATCCTTTGGGCTCTTGTAGGTTTGGACACCTACCGGCTCTGTATCCTTTGGGCTCCTGTAGGTCTGGACACCTACCGGCTCTGTATCCCTTGGGCTCTTGTAGGTCTGAACACCTACCGGCTCTGTATCCCTTGGGCTCCTGTAGGTCTGGACACCTACCGGCTCTGTATCCCTTGGGCTCCTGTAGGTCTGGACACCTACCGGCTCTGTATCCCTTGGGCTCCTGTAGGTCTGGACACCTACCGGCTCTGTATCCCTTGGGCTCCTGTAGGTCTGGACACCTACCGGCTCTGTATCCCTTGGGCTCCTGTAGGTCTGGACACCTACCGGCTCTGTATCCTTTGGACTCTTGTAGGTTTGGACACCTACTGCCGCTGTATCCTTTGGGCTCCTGTAGGTCTGGACATCTACCAACTCTGTATCCTTTGGGCTCTTGTAGGTTTGGACACCTACCGGCTCTGTATCCCTTGGGCTCCTGTAGGTCTGGACACCTGCCGGCTCTGTATCCCTTGGGCTCCTGTAGGTCTGGACACCTACCGGCACTGTATCCCTTGGGCTCCTGTAGGTTTGGACACCTACCGGCTCTGTATCCCTTGGGCTCCTGTAGGTCTGGACACCTACCGGCTCTGTATGCTTTGGGCTCTTGTAGGTTTGGACACCTACCGGCTCTGTATCCCTTGGGCTCCTGTAGGTCTGGACACCTACCGGCTCTGTATCCCTTGGGCTCCTGTAGGTCTGGACACCTACCGGCTCTGTATCCCTTGGGCTCCTGTAGGTCTGGACACCTACCGGCTCTGTATCCCTTGGGCTCCTGTAGGTCTGGACACCTACCGGCTCTGTATCCCTTGGGCTCCTGTAGGTCTGGACACCTACCGGCTCTGTATCCTTTGGACTCTTGTAGGTTTGGACACCTACTGCCGCTGTATCCTTTGGGCTCCTGTAGGTCTGGACATCTACCAACTCTGTATCCTTTGGGCTCTTGTAGGTTTGGACACCTACCGGCTCTGTATCCCTTGGGCTCCTGTAGGTCTGGACACCTGCCGGCTCTGTATCCCTTGGGCTCCTGTAGGTCTGGACACCTACCGGCACTGTATCCCTTGGGCTCCTGTAGGTTTGGACACCTACCGGCTCTGTATCCCTTGGGCTCCTGTAGGTCTGGACACCTACCGGCTCTGTATGCTTTGGGCTCTTGTAGGTTTGGACACCTACCGGCTCTGTATCCCTTGGGCTCCTGTAGGTCTGGACACCTACCGGCTCTGTATCCTTTGGGCTCCTGTAGGTTTGGACACCTACCAACTCTGCATTGCTTGGGCTCTTTCACATGGGTTGAATTAGTACGCCCCAAAAAACACGGCTTAATCTGCTGCTGCAGAATTCTGTTATGAAGCCTGCAGGTCTTCCTGCTTATTTTGATTCGGGATTGATGGCAGAATTAAGCCATTTTCAATTCCACATCAAAGTCTGCATGGAGGCGGCGAATTTTTGTGCGGAATTTACTGCGTCTTGTGCTACTTTCACGCACGCCGGAATATTCTGCAGTACGCTGTGGAATATTCTGTCAAAATCCACATGACTAAACGGATTTTAATGTGGAATTGCAGGCAAAATTAATGCATTTTCAAATCCGTCCGCATTTCAGACGGTGCAGAATAACCGTCGGATTCACGGTGGAATATTCTGCAGCGTATTGTGGAATATTTCAGTACGTATGAAAGTACCCTTTTATGCACACCACTGCAGTTGACTACCTGCCTGATACAGGTGGGTGCATAACTTGCCCTGGTTGAATCACATCACTTGTATTAAGGTGGGCTTACACGGGCGACGAATGGACAGCAAATGGAACCCATTGAATTAAATAGGTTCCTTCACGTGTGATTTTTTTTTTCCATGCTCATTTCGAGCGCAGGAAAAAAATGCAAAATGCTCTATTTTGTTGCGCAATTGCGCACGGAAGGCCCCCATCTGCCTGAAATGGCGCAGTGAACACGTCTACCAACCAGCAGTCCTCTCAGCATAATAAAGTACAGTAAAATGTGCTGGTACAGGCCAAAAGCCCATGAACGTGCGCCCTGCATAGCTCATATAGGTTTGTCGCTAACGCCTGTGTGAGGCCGCCCCGATGGCTAGGTGCAGTAGCATGTAAAAAAAATTCATATCACATTGCAAAAAAAAAAATGGTATCGAAGTGCTTTTTTTTTCTATCCCTATTGACTTAAATAAACGAGTCTCAGCTGTAAAACAGGTCCGAATAGTTCATGCAATGAGTTTTTACACACAGTCCATGTCTGCATAAAAAAACTTCCAACTTGCCACATTGAGTAATATGGGTCTGTGCGTAGTCCGTTTTCTAATAGACTACACAGGGACTAAAAACGCTAGTGTGCCGGAGACCAAAGCCTGAATATCTCTACCTGGTCAGACATTAGCAGACCAATTCACAATCCTGCCATTTGTATGTCATCATTTGTGCTGCTTCACTTTCTCCAGCCACAGGGTTACATAATCAAATGCCAGTGCCAGAAGTCACCACTAGGTGGAGCTCATTGCATACAGATTCAAACCACTTCCATTGAACTCACTAAGGGCTCCTGCACACTGGCGAGAGCGATATCGGGATGTGATTGACGCCCTAATATCGCTGTAGCAATCCTTCCAGGGAAACAACCTCTCATCCCTGCAGGGCCTCTCATCCAGCCACGACAGGAGATAGTGGTCTTCTTCCACTGACATCAATGGGACACGTTCGCGATCCTCTGCCACTGCTGTGACAGCAGTAGCAGGGGACTCTCCGCAATGAGGATTTTCAAAGGTGGGCTTGAAATATAAGCCACCCCGCCCCGAAAATAATCAATAGCTGTAGAAAAAATAATTTAAAAAAAAGAATACATCACCTTAGTAGCACTGTCCTCTCCAGCGTGTCTTCTTGCAGGCCGCCGCGGTCTTCTTCTGCTTCTCTTCTGGCATGCCGGGGATGGAAAATCCCCACCTCCTGAAAGCGCTGGCTCTGATTGGTCCCCGCGCTCAGCCATTTAGAGCCAGCGCTTTTAGGAGGCAGAGATTTTCAATCCCCGGCAGGCCAGAAGAGAAGCAGAAGCAGACTGCGGGGACCTGCAAGAAGATGTGCCGGAGACGACAGCGCTACTAGGGTGATGTATTCTTTCTTTTTTTTTTTTTTTCTTTTATAGTTATGGATTATTTTCTGGGTAGGGCTTATATTTCAAGCTTCCCCCCCCCCCACCCCCCCCCCCAAAAATCCTTGTCAGGGGGAGTCCTCTTCCACTGCTGTCACAGCACTGACAGAGGATCGCGATCCTCTTCCATTGATTTCAATAGGTCTGGGGCTGCTGCCGCCAGCCCCATTGGGAACAGTGGGCGATATCGCAAAAAGAATGGACCTACCGCGATTTGTAGAGATCGCAGATGTGACGTTAGCTATAGGGAGCCATAGGATTCATAATCTTGCGATCTCTCACAGAATCACAACACAGAGGAAACGCACGATCCAACGCCAGTGTGAAGCCACCCTAAGAAATCTGTATACAGTGAGCTCCCCCTAGTGGTTGTGGCAGGCAATTCGAATTTTTGAGAAGTGCATTACATCAAGCATTGTAAATTGTGCAGGCAATCTGGTGAACCGGAGAATGTATGATTTGGGCAGATCATCTCTATCAAGCAGTGTCCTACTTTTCAGTTATACACTACAGCGTTAGTAAAATTGCAGTTTGACCTGCGAAAGTCTTAAAAAAAAAGAAAAAGTTTAGCAAACGGAATATCTTGAGTGGGAAGCGACTGAACATAACAGCAGCCTTGTCAGTTGAGTTTTTCAAAGGGCCACAGAATAATGGGGTGACCCTCTAACCCGAGATTATCTATTTTTTTCTTCTCACGACAGGGTATTGCAGCGGGAGCTCGATCAAAAGGCGAACACAAACAAAAAGTCTTTTTAACCGTTTCCTTTGGAGGAATCAAGATCTTTGATGAAAAGACCGGTGTAAGTAGTCGCAGCCACAACTGTTTAACATGCCCGGGAAACATGGAAAATACATCCCGGGAAAACCGCATGCAACATGAGCGCCTCGGCTGCCCTCGAGTCGGCGTGTGCTTTCATGTCTTTGCTATTTTCACAGTTGTAGAACCGTATTTGGCAATGTGGAGGCGAGAGGGGAGCGATGGGGGAAGGAGACATTGTTACTGTCTGATCTGATCTGTCGCCTTCTCCCGCGATTCCCCCTTGTTCCCAGTAATGGTCGCAGATTAAAAAGATTCTTCCTGTTCCTATTTATAAAGAGCCATTCCCTCTATGAACCGAGAAGATGACCTGGATACGTAATGCGCTCCGGCATTTGCTTGTGCCAATTCTTCTAATATTCTTTTCAGACAGTTTTTAGTTATGCTGCGAATCTGGGCTGCCATCACCGGACTCATAGAGGTAGTGGCCATCACCGGACTCATAGAGGTGGTGGCCATCACCGGACTCATAGAGGTGGTGGCCATCACCGGACTCATAGAGGTGGTGGCCATCACCGGACTCATAGAGGTGGTGGCCATCACCGGACTCATAGAGGTGGTGGCCATCACCGGACTCATAGAGGTGGTGGCCATCACCGGACTCACAGAGGTGGTGGCCATCACCGGACTCACAGAGGTGGTGGCCATCACCGGACTCACAGAGGGGCCATCACCGGACTCACAGAGGTGGTGGCCATCACCGGACTCACAGAGGTGGTGGCCATCACCGGACTCACAGAGGTGGTGGCCATCACCGGACTCACAGAGGTGGTGGCCATCACCGGACTCACAGAGGTGGTGGCCATCACCGGACTCACAGAGGTGGTGGCCATCACCGGACTCACAGAGGTGGTGGCCATCACCGGACTCACAGAGGTGGTGGCCATCACCGGGCTCACAGAGGTGGTGGCCATCACCGGGCTCATAGAGGTGGTGGCCATCACCGGGCTCATAGAGGTGGTGGCCATCACCGGACTCATAGAGGGGGTGGTCTCAGTAGACCCTGAACGCCATGTTCATTCACTCACGCTTCTTGCCTTATCTGATCTACTCAGCCTCATTTACTGCAGCGATACTCTTATCTGATGTGGGGGCATATATCAAACTCATAGTAAAACTCAGAACGCCCCCCCCTTCCTAAGTATATATGATATATACTCTATGAGACAAGTTTTATAACATTATATAATGTAGTCATCATATAATAGTCAGATACCAGTTCTAAACGGTGATAGTGATTACAGTGCAGTTACCTCCAATGATCACAGGTGGCGTCTTCTGAGTGGTGATGTCTGTTTTTTCTTCTCTATCAGACCCAGACCGCCATGAAGACTTTCAGCCATGTAGAGTCTCTGCACAATCTCCCCATCATGCTGCAATCCTTAGGCCTTAGTTGCATGAACATTTTATTGCGGCCTTTTTTGCTGCGATGAAACGTCGGCCGAAAATCGCAGCCATCTGAAGGCTGAAAAAGATAGCACAAATACGCTGCCGATTCTGACCGTCCGCTTTTACATGTGGTCGGAAAAGATAGGTCTTGCCCTATCTTTTGGCCGCGATCTGCCGGCAGCTCCCATAGATACCTATGAGAGCTGCCGGCAAAGGGAGGGGGAGGGAATTTAGCACGACTCGCGCTACTAAGCTTCCTCCCTCTTCCTTTGCCGACAGCCCCTATAGGCTTCTATGGGAGCTTCTATTGCTGCGATCAGCTGGCAAAGGGAGGGGGTGTGGAGGGGGAGAGAGTTTAGCAGTGCTAAACAATTTCTCCCCGACCAATGGAATTCTGGGCTGTGGAATTCTGAGCCACATCTGGCCGTGTGAATGGGTGAGAAAATGCTAAATTTAGCTGCAACTAGGTCGCATCTTTCTCTCGTTCTTGCAATTTCCGAAAATCACAATGCCCATGTGAATAAAGCCTTATTGCTACTCTCTGTGCCCTCCATAGTATTAGTGCCCCCTGAAAATTATAGTGCCTCCTCTATATCCCCTCAAAATAGTAGTGCCTCCTGTATGGCCCCAGTTAGTAATAGTGCTCCCTCTGTGGTCCTAATTAATGTGCCTAAAGTAGTAATGTGCCTAAAGTAGTAATAGTGTCTCTTGTGCTCTGATTATTAATAGTGCCCTCTGTGGCCCCATTTAGTTATAATGCCCCCAATGCTCCTTAAATGGCCATATTTAATAATAGTGCTGTTGTGTTTCCTCTAGGGCCTCTATACCCTGAGTTGCAGTAGGCCCATAATTACTTACTCCTGTTGTCTGATGGCATGATCTGTGTAATAGCCCCCCCCCCCCCCCCCCCGTTCTGCTCTGTGTGCAAGAGCAGGGGTTGGAGTCGGCCTGTATACACACTGTGTGTCATAGGACAGCAGGAGTAACAGTACTTGTACACAGGATGACTGTCGGGTGCATTAGGGCCTGACGGCTGACCTATGGACCACCGTCTGACTATCACTCCTGTGCTTACATAGGAGCGATAGTTGTTGAAGTGAATGGAGGTGCAAAGGGACGGGAATCATTCCTGCCTGCCTCCATTCGCTGTGTGAATGGGCGAAAAAACGCAAATTTTGGCCACGACTTGATTGCAGCTATTTGCTGTTCATGCATTTTTCGACCACGTAAAGACGCATTGCCCATATGAATGAGGCCTTAGGTTGTTAACTTGTGCCATCACCAACTACTTTTATTCCAAGTGTCGGAAAACCCCTTTAAATTGGTTGGTGAAGAGCTCCTCTAGAAAAAGCTGTGGGGTCGCTGCGGTCAAAGCACCAACTACATAATGATGGAATATTCTAGTGATAAGCCATTAGTAGTGTTGAGCAAAGCAAAACAGTAGAATGGTGTTTCAGATTGAACCTCACTAAACGTTTGGTTCGGCACAAACCCAAACCTCGGGTGGTTTGTCTCAGATGAACCCACTAAAATGGCTTCTTCTTCTTCACATTAACATTCTTTTTCCTCCTTCCTCTACTTCTTCCTCTTCCTGCTTCATCTTCCTGCTTTATCTTCCTTCTTCCTATTTCTTCTTTCTTTTTCCTTTTTCCTCTTCCTTCCTACTCTTCATCTTCCTGCTACATCTTCCTTTTTCTTTTTTTCCCTTCTTCCTCTTCCTTATTTCTCTTCCTTCCTACTCTTCCTCTTCCTGCTTCATCTTCCTTCTTCCTCTTCCTTCTTTCTCTTCCTTTCTACTCTTCATCTTCCTCTTTCTTCATTAACTTTGCCTTAAAAACAGCTCAAAAGTACTTGGAAACCCTCCTAGGTGAGTATAGGGCTGTTATGCCTCTTAGTATTATACAGTATTATACACCAGTTTTAGGAGTTCTGATGAAGTTCCAGTTCAGCTCAAACTAATTCAGACCAAGCCAAACCTTTTTTGAAATGTTTGCTCATTACTAGCCATTAGTATTGGATTATTGTATAAATGAGGAGCACTGGAGAATGAGCGGGGGAGGGGGGGGTAGGATAATCTTCTTTGTCTTGACCACTTACTGGTTACCCCAAACTGCTATGGTGCGCCTTGGGCTCCGCTCCTTAAAGTGGCATTGCGATTTTATGAAGTTATAGTATAATTACTAAGACGGAGCCCGTTTGCGAACAATCATTCCAACAATAGAAAAATATTGGCTAGCATCTTGACACTGATTATTACGGATGCAGGTCTCTGGCCACCATGGGGTTAATCGTCAATTAATTTTTTCCCACTTGTTTAGAGAGAGATTATGCTGATTTGGCACAGAAAACGAGCAGTTACCTTCAAATGGAAAGCAAACAGACATACTAATTGGCTGATTTCAGGCAGAGATGCATTGTGCGGTTGCTACTATCGAAGGCGAGCAGCCTGTTCTACAGCGGCGGCAACCACCAGGGACTCCGCTTTCTTGCTTGTGTCTGCTCCACTACAAGACATCTGACTGCGGTACACAGGGGAGCGAAGCAAGGAGGGGATGTGTAACCACCTGGATGCTGCAGATGGGGGGGGCCTGACACAGACGTTCCTCCTGATTAAGAGACGCTCATCGCGCTTTATCAGTCTTGCAGATTCAGCTTGAACCAGCGGATTTGGTTGCGCATCACGGGGACGGATGGAGCAGCTGCTTAGGTCATTTATTTAGACAATTAAAAATTAATGTCGTCTGTGTGGGAAGAAGGACGGACGGTGGAAACGGGCGAGAGGGGGGATAGAGCGAGAGAGGGAGATATTATTATTATGGTTTTCCCGTTTTAGATAATTCATCTCAGTGTAAATAAAAATGGATACAATTGTATCCAGTCTAGACAATGCTCTGTGAGCTGAACCGGGCCTCCTAACTGTCCCAGACTAGAGAGGCTGCCCTGCCAAACCGGGAGGACTGCCGCAGGTCCACATCTCCCCCTTTCCGACTAAGCCCCACTCCAAAAACTCAATTAGTTAGCTTTAATAACTCTATCTTCCTGACTCGAAACAAGCAACCAAAACTATATAGTGGGCATTACACAATGACTCGCACAGCGTGGTGCCGGCCACTGACAGCACGACGCTCTATATGCAGCCTGACCTCTCTGCAATGAGGGGGATTATTGTCTGTTATTTTGGTTTGGGGTGTGGCTTATCGCAATTTATGTTTTTACCTCTGTTATTCTAATGACCCTAGTTAGTAACTGTGCACCCCACAGTAGTAGCCCCAATAGTAAGTGTTCCCCTTCATGGCCCCAGTAGTAATTTGTACCCCCTTAATGGCCCCAGAAGTAATAGTTAATCCATTAGTGTTCCCAGCAGTAATAGTGATCCTGTTAGTAGGCCCAGTATTGATAGTGTTACTCTTAGTGGCTCCAGTAGTAATAGTGACCCCAGTAATAGCACCGATAGTAAGTGTTCCCCTTCGTAATCCCAGTAGTAATAGTGACTCCATTTGTGGCCCCAGTAGTAATAATGATCCTGTTAATGGGCCCAGTATTGATAGTGTCCCTCTTAGTAGCTCCAGTACTAATATTGACCGCAGTAGTAGCCCCAAGGGTGTGTTCCCCTTCATGGCCCCAGTAGTAATTTGTACCCCCTTAATGGCCCCAGTAGTAATAGTTAATCCATTAGTGGTCCCAGCCGTAATAGTGATCCTGTTAGTAGGCCCAGTATTGATAGTGTCACTCTTAGTGGCTTCAGTAGTAATAGTGACCCCAGTAATAGCACCAATAGTAAGTGTTCCCCTTCGTAGTCACAGTAGTAATAGTGACTCCATTAGTGGCCCCAGTAGTAATAATGATCCTGTTAATGGGCCCAGTATTGATAGTGTCCCTCTTAGTAGCTCCAGTATTAATAGTGGCTCCAGTGCTAATATTGACCGCAGTAGTAGCCCCAATAGTAAGTGTTCCTCTTTATGGTCCCAGTAGTAATAGTTACCCCCATAATGGCCCCAGTAGTAATAGTAACTCCATTAGTGGCCTCAGCAGCAATAGTGATTCTGTTAGTGATTCTGTGGGCCCAGTTTGGATAGTGTCCCTCTTAGTGGCTCCAGTATTAGTAGGGACTCCAGTAGTAATAGTCCCCCCCCCCTCCCCTTAGTGGGCCTAGTAGTAATGGTTCCCCTATTATTGGCCTCAGTAGTAATAGTGACCCTCTAGTGAGCCTCCATATAAGCAATCACTCTGTCTGTAGCTCCTGTCCAGCAGCCAGTGCTACTGTAATCAGTCTGTGATCCCTGACCTCTCCACCCGGTGTCTGCACCGCATACAGGACGGCACTGCATACAGGACCATGTCTGTGTTTAGGAATGCATGGGGGGTGGTCTGGGGTCACAACCTAATTACAGTAACAGCAGCCAATGAACTGGAGCTACAGATAGAGTGAGTTACATGATTGATAGTGCCTGGCCGGCTGGTAGCTGACTATTATATTTACAAGCCATTAATCTGGCCGGTATAAATTAAATACCGGCATCGGTCTTTAGACTAAGTGCCCTTTTACACATGATCATGCCTGTGCTTTTATATGGGAATGATTATCGCAAGTGAATGGAGGCGGAGTCAGTCGGGGATTGTTAAGGGTCGCCCGCCTGTCTTCACAGTAAACAAGCAGTCATTCATAGATGTGTGACTACCCGTTTACACGCCTGCATAAAAATAAGACAGCGAATTAAAGTTCGTCATTCAGTCGGGGCGGTCACACGGAAAGAGAATCGTTCGCTCGCCGGATGCATGAATCTGAACGATTTATCAGCCAGAGTACAAGGATACTTAAAGGAGTTATCATCAGGATAAGCCTTCAATAGTTGATCAGACGGGGTCTGTCACTCGGACCCCAACCGATCAGCTGAGCGGGCGCATGCTGTCAGCACCGCAAATACACAGATGATTGGTTTCAATGAGAGCCATGCCTGCAGTTACAAGTGCTGGCCACTACACAGAGGTTGGCGTGGAGATCTCTGTATTTGAGGCGCTGACAACATGCGCACGCGCAACGGATCCCGGACGATCAACTATTGATGACCTATCCTGCACGCGTGGAGCAATTTCAACCAAACGTGGTACATACCGTATATAACTCATCCCATGGGGACACATTTAGGGGGGTGGGGTTTGACAGCCCCACTATCCCTGGGGGGAGGGGGGAATGCCAGAATTGCACTTGAGCAGATGTTTTTTATTTCACAGTGTTATCAAACACAGATGACCTCCTCCTCATCATACACTAATCAATTACACAGACGGCCTCCTCCTCCTCAAATACTAATCTATTACACAGATCTCCTGCTCCTCAGATAATATATTACACAGACCACCTCCTCCTCTGCTCCAACTACCGCACAGCTTCCCACCAGCACTGAGCCACTATATACCACACAGAAATGAGCCCAGCACCCACTCTTATGAAAGCGGTCCAAAAGAAAATCTGTGTTGCCCCTAGCAACCAATCACAGTGCAGCTTTCATTTTACCTCAGCAGTATAACAAGTGAAACCTGAGCTGAGATTGGTTGCTATTGGCAACAAAAATTACAGGGGAAGTCGATGAGCTTTTGATTTTTAACCCTTTCAAATCCACTGTCTGACATCTGAAGACATTACGATTTAAGGCTGTACAGCTCCGATGTTGGAAGATGTCCGTCGGGGTTCTCTTACTCTATGTTGCCAGCCTCTCTGCTGTCGGAGCCTATCCAACGTGTCACCTCATGCAGTACTGGCTTTAGCCAGCAGATAGCGCTGTTGTATAACAGCAGAAAAAGAGTACGCCGCCTAGGAAAAGCAGGATACAAATTGGATTGGGAAGGGTTAATTACGCCAGTATTACACAGACCTGCTGCTCCTCAGATAATAATACCTTACACAGACGACTTCCTCCTCCTCAAAAACTAATATTACACAGGTGACCTCCTCCTCATATACCAATATATTACACAGGTGACCTCCTCCTCATATACCAATATATTACACAGGTGACCTCCTCCTCATATACCAATATATTACACAGACGACCTCCTCCTCATGCAGTAAAATATTATACAGATGACCTCCTCCTCATATACTAATATATTACACAGACGACCTCCTCCTCCTATACTAACATATTACACAGACTACCTCCTCCCCCTCATGCAGTAAGATATTATACAAATGACCTCCTCCTCATATACTAATATACTAAATCAGTACACGCGTTTATATATATCTATATATAAACACACACACATATATATATGCCTTCCAGTTCTTTAGAAGTAAGCCACTGAATAATCGGGAGAAAAGTTTGGTTAATAATAAACTGAAATTCATAAAATTATCGAAATGTCATTAGACGTGAGGTCAGCGGTAATCTCATCAGTGAGGAAATATTAATTGTCATATTAATTAGCGGTATTTATGCTCATCGTTAACTGATTAGTCAGGAATACAAGGGTGGATTTTATTAAACTGCGTTTCTCTCCTCCAACATCTCCAATTAATGAGGCTGTTTACAGAGTGCAGACCCTGTGGAGGTTCCTTAATGCCGTCGCTAATTACTTGTTCGTTAGAAGAAAAAAAATTCTGGAGTTTTCTGAAGTAGGTACGAAGGTGGGGATTAAAGGGACAGAGCACCATTAGTTACGGCGCGGTTTCCATAATCCTTGCAACGACTGCGCAAAAGGTGATTGATAGAATTCTCTCATTTCTCCCGATTTTCACGGCCCGCTGCGCAGATTTTACACCAATAAATTGGGTTTCTGTTTTCAAAATGGCTCCTTCATAAAGGGACACAAAGCGGGAATAAATACTCGATAGCGCGCGCCTCATTATTGCGTTATAAACGACAGTCGTTCGCTTCATTAAGTTTGTTTTACTTGATCTGTCATTGAACAAATGTGCGTTACACAAACGAAGATTGAGGATCCCGCAGGAGCAGCCGGCCGTGAAGGCATCCATATTTTTTTTCGCATTTTTTTCGTATTTTTTTTTATCGCTGCACTTAATTACAGAACATTTTGTGAATGAGAATCAGTTAGCAAAAATATAATGTTGAATTTTTCCGTGCGCGTTAAGTACGCCACATTTACAAACTTAATGAAGAGACATCTGTCAGGCATAGGATAAACCAGCAGCGAAGGGAAGAGTGCGACGCCGGGAATCTGCGAGCTGTGCCATCACTTTTAGATGTATTCTCGGCTGAGAACCCTCACCCCATATGTCTGACATTTCCTGGGAAATATGTCTACTTTACTTGCCAAGTGCAAAGCACTTTTTTGAATCTCGCTCAAAAAAAGTTTTTCATTTTTGTGGCTGTGTCTTTAAATCTGATATACAGATTAGGACTCATTCACACGAGTGTGAAAATCGCGACAGATGACCGGGTTATGGGACTTATTCAAGGATGTGAAAAAACGTAACAATTTCCAAAAAAAAAATTATAAAAGGGTTTTATTATGCAAAAGTGGAAAAACCTATAAAAAATGTTGTATCGTTGTAATCGTACCGGTCCAGAGAAAAAAATGATCATGTCCTTTATGCTACATGATTAACGCTGTAAAAAAAAACAAAAAACAATGGTGGAGTCAGGGCTCTTTCACAGGAGCGTATATTGCTCGCCGTTTTCACGGCCGGCCGATATACGCTACCATTTGAGGAGTAAAAACTTGTGAACGGACGTAGAAATCTAACATTTGTGCACCCGCTCAGACGGCATAGGCTCCGGCGCATATACGCCAAGGCCGCTATGCTGTTACCCTTTCTTCCCCCTCTCAAGCTCACCTCCGCAGCCAGCAATGGGAAGAGGCGGGATGGAGCGGTGCTTAGCTCTCCCATCGCCCCTCCCATTGCAATCAGCCGGAGGGGAGGAGAGAAGGGGGAGAGAGTTTAGCAGTCAAGCTGCTAAACTCCCTCCCACCTCCCTTCACCGGCCGCTGTCACTGGCCCCCGTAGGAGCCCATGCAGCAGCCGACGTGTTCTGGCCCGAAAGATAGTTCCAGGACTATCTTTTGGGCCCAACGTAAAAGCGCCGGGCCCTATATTGGCTCGGCCGGGAGCTCTTACGTTGCGGAAATACGGCCATGTGATCTGATACATTGGAATCCAATGCAACAGATTGTAGCATATATCAGCCGGCTGGGAAAACGGCGAGCCAATGTACACTCGTGTGAAAGACCGCTGAGGCTGGATTCACACGGGCATATATCAGCCGAGTTTTCACGCCCGGACGATATACGCTGCCCCTCTGATGCATTGGTTTACAATGCATCAGTGCACATGGGCGTATTTCCGTGGTGTAAAAGTGCCCGGACGGCCAAGATAGCGCATTTTGGCCGTGCGCTTTAACATCAGTGGCTGCATAGACTCCTATGGGAGGCTATGGTAGCTCCCGGAGAAGTGAGGTGGGAGGTAGTTTAGCAGCGTAACTGCTAAACTCCTACCCCCTTCCCTGCTCCTCTCTGCCCCTTGCCTGCTGTTCGCAATGGGAGGGGGTGGGGCAGAGCTAAAGCTGTCTGCAACATGGGGCGGAAAGGGGGCGGGAGCTTAGCACAATAGCGCGTATATGTGCTGGGCCAGGGCCATCTGAATGTGTGAATCCAGCCTTAGGCTTTACTCCCACAAGCATATATCAGCCACCGTTTTTACTGCTGGACGATGTATGCTAAGATGCGAGCTGTAAAAACTTGTTAAGGGGCGCATAAATCTAAGGTTTGTGTACCTGTTCAGACGGCATGGGCTCCGACGCATATATGCCGAGGCTGCCATGCCACTTCCCTCCCCCTCGTCGTCTCACCTCCTCTCTCCTCCCCATTGGCTGATAGCAATGGGATGGGGCAGGACGGGGGCAGAGCTAAGTGCCGCCCTTTCCCGCCTCCTTACCATTGCTGGTTGTGCACAAGGGGTGGGGAGGAAGGGGGGCTTAGCTCCGCCCCCACCCCCTCCCATTGGAATCAGCCAGAGGGGAGGAGAGAAGAGGGAGGGAGTTTAGCAGTCACGCTGCTAAACTCCCTCCGACCTCCCTTCTCTGGCCGCTGTCATTGGTTCCCATAAGTTCCAGGACTATCTTTTAGGCCCGACGTAAAAACGCCCAGCGCCATATTGACCAGCCAGGCGCTTTTAGTTGCGGAAATACGGCCATGGGATCTGATGCATTGGAATCCAGTGCATCAGATCACAGTGTATATCGGCTGCCTGTGAAAACAGCGGGCTGATGTTCGCTCGGGTGAAAGAGCCCTTAGGGTGCGTTCACACGAACGTATATCAGCTTGGTTTTCACGCTGAGCCGATATACGTCCTCCTCGTGTGCAGGGGGGAGGCTGGAAGAGCCCAGGAGCAGGAACTGAGCTCCCGCCCCCTCTCTGCCTCCTCTCCGCCCCTCTGCACTATTTGCAATGAGAGGGGGTGGGACAGGGGCGGGGCTAAGTTCACCGAATTAGCCCCGCCCCCGTTCCGCCTCTCCCCATTGCAAATAGTGCAGAGGGGCGGAGAGGAGGCAGAGAGGGGGCGGAAGCTGAGTTTCTGCTCCTGGGCTCTTCCAGCCTCCCCCCCTGCACATGAGGACAACGTATATCGGCTCGGCGTGAAAACCGAGCCGATATACGTTCGTGTGAACGCACCCTTAAGGTGATTTTTTTCTCCCTGCCCTTCAAAACAATTTATTAAAGTTTTACAATATATTATATGTATCCAAATATTGTACCAATAAAAACTATGCAAAAAAACAAGCCCTCATACCGCCATGTCGACAGGAATATTAAAAAAAGTTATGGCTCCACTGACAAGTGGAGATGAAAATCCCCCGAAAATCCTTCCATCTTTATGGTCAAAACAGGCCGTGTCCTTAAGGGGTTAACCCTATGAAACACCCATTTTGGCTTCCATCTCTAGTTGTGTCACAAGGCTCCTTTATGAATCAGATATTGATTTACAGGGTAGCTACCTTTAGGTGGCACTAGAGAAAGCAATTTCTTCTTCCTGGAGTAGAGGTAATTTGCATACTTTTTACCCAGGGAGCATTGCCTGTAAGACACCGTGCTGTGGAACTCCTCAATGAGAACCAGTGCTACACATATCAGGATGGAGCTCAGCTGTGTTTACTCTCACTTGTGCTCAATGCTGCCCTCTACTGTGCAACACCTTAGTTTGTGCAGAGGTATAAGTAGGAGAAGGATCTAGAAATAATATAAATTCCCCTACACACCCACATCTAGGGCATGAAGGGTTAAAGGGGTTATCCACCTCTAACCTACCGATGACCTATCCTCACAATGGATGAGCCCTTTAACGGGATGATCAATGAAATAGTTAATTAATAGGATTCTAGAGTCCCCGTAGGTATAGCAGCAGCGCGGGATCCCCACCAATCCCACAGTGCCACCAAATGTCTATCACACCTTTCAATGCTGCCAGCCGATCCCCCGCAGACAACCTTCATTATACCCTCCCCCCCCCCCCCCCCCCCCCACGTCAATTAATTAACTTTACATTCCAGTCACTAAATAGTCATGGCACATAGGAGGAGAATCATTGATAGTTACAGAAATGCATCTCGCCCTCGTTTTACGTCTCCGAGGAGGGGGAGGCGGTTAGGGTGGGACATGAAAGACGTCCAGAAATCTGTCCGCTTATCTCTGGTAAGAACTTTCTCCAGTTTACCATCTGCAGCTCGGTGCCATCTGCTGGGGGCGGCACGTCCAACTCCGTGTCTAAAGATTTACTTCTCTCCATGTATCGGGCATACTGTGACAATGTATCACACACGATAAGCTTAGATACATCAGCTCAGCAGACTGGGTCAGACATCATACATAAAAGGCCTTTCGGGTGCATTCACACGGGCGAATTAGTCCATAGAGTCCAAGGTAAATGGTGCCGAATTGGACATGGGTTAAATCGGGCTCCTATGGGAACTTGTAGGAGCTGTCGAAAAAGGGAGGTGGGAGGAAGTTTCCTTCCTTGCCTTGCGGGCGGGAGATTATCACACTAGCTAATGTCGGGGTTGCCCTGCAGGGGAGGATAAGGAAATCCCCAGCAGCGGGATAATCCCCTAATCTCGCCTGCAGGGGAACCCTGGCATTGCACTGCTGGGGATTTTCTTCTTCCCTCTCTCTCCCCACAGTGGGGGTATCCCTCCAGCCCTGCTGAGATGAATGGAAGCCCCGCAGAGAAGGGGTATCCCCAGGGCTTTCCTTCATCTCTCTCCTCCTGGAGCAACAGCACTTTTTTAAAGCTCCCAATCGTGTAAATGGGCAATTTCACCGCTAATTAAGCTTCTTGATAGTGGTTAATAGTCGATTAACGCGATTTTCTTGCGAGTTAGCCACGTGGCCAACTTCTGCACGATTTTGATGCCCATGTCAATGAGCCCTCAAGGCGCAGTAGAGAAGCATCGGTCTTGTTGAACAGCACTTGTCAATTGCTTAGTGTAAATGGACGTTTACTACAGAAGGGGGTCTTACTTTTATATGTGACGGAGCAACTTGCAGGACTGCAGAACACCTGCCGACCTCATCCGGGACCTTTCCCACAGGACAGAACTACGCCACAGGGCACTGCCAAATCCGTAGCTGTGGAGCTCCAAACCCAAATCGCAGGTGTAACTGTGGATTTTGATACAGAATAAGCCATGTTCAAATCTGCATCAAAATCTGTAGGTAGTCGGTGTATTTTGGGGTGGAATTTACTGCGACTTACGGTGCGTCGTACAGCCTACTGCTTCCCGTGTGAAAGATCCCTTAGTCTGTTGTATTCGGTGAGCGCCCTCTGTTCCTCCCCAACTGGAGGGTCTGGTGGCATTGTCCACGCTCTCCATGCACTTACCCCCATGGACCCCTGAAGAAGCCATTGTTTGGAGGTGATTAATCCTGTTTGTATAATTTACCTTTAAGTCTGTAGAATACATAGTAGATGACCGGTGGCGAGCAGTCTACACCGGCGTTGGGTTGGAGCCAAGTTCTTGCACAGCTGCTAATTACACTGAGGGAGATTGGAGGGATCTCATTAGCAAATGAGAAAGAAAGTAATTGTGAGCGATGTCTGTGGAATCCGCATCACTAAAGATCTCTATATAGTCACCTTTGTGGAAGACAAAGGCCTCGCCTGGTGCAGCCCGTCACAGACTGAAGAGCTGCCAATCACTCTACCTGGAGGTCTCAGAAGAGCGTGCTGCAGCTCTCATGTGCCGCTCACTTGGAAGATTGAGGAGGGTCATTGATTTTCGTTCTATCATTACAAGTCCATTAACTACTAATATTAACATAAAGGGGTGTTATAAACCGCCTATAGTTACATGGTAATGATAGACATTGCATCAGTTGTGTTTCGTACCTTTTTGCTTTCTGAATATCCCTCCCATCATGCTTTAGGATGGAGATATGCAAATTAGCTCTCCTCCAGAACGAAGAAAACTGTGTCTCCAGTGCCACATTTAGGTAGTTCCCCTGTAAGGGACTTTTACACGGACCCATAAAGCTCCCTAAATCAATGTTCAACGCACAGATGAGCCTTGAAACACGACTAGAGATATTAAAGGGTTGTACTATAAATAAATGTTTATCCCCTATCCACAGTATAGGTGATAAAGGTCTGGTCAATGGGGGTCTCAATGTTGACACCCCAGTGATCCCAAGAATGGGGGTCCTATGTCTCACTCTTCTCTTCAATGGGGGCTTGCTGTACCCACCTCAGTGACATAGAGATGAAGAGGCAGTTGCACATATATAGCGCCACTCGGTGGGGGCTGATGAAATTACAAATGCTCAGCCATCTCTGATGTCCTGTGGAAGATGAATATCAATCTCCTTGGTTGCATTGACCCTGTAGTGAAGAGCAGAAGGGGACATGGGACCCCCATTCTCGGGATTGGAAGGGGTCTAGGTAATGAGACTCCCATTGATCAGACTTTCATCACCTGTCCTATGAACAGGTGATAAAATTAGATTTTGGTAGAACCCCTTTATCCATATCAAACACCCATCTTGGCTTTCATCTGGTTGCGTTACAAGGCTCCTTTGGGGTCGGACATTGATTTACAGGGTAGCTACCTGTAGGTGGCAGCAGAGAGATAATTTTCTTCCCCCTGGAGGAGGGGTAATTTGCATACCTTTTTCCCAGGGAGCATTGCTGGTAAGACATTGTGCTGTTGATCTCCTCAATGAGAATAAGTCCCCCCAGTGCTACACATAGCAGGTTGAAGCTCAGCTTTGTATATTCTCACTTGTGCTCAGTGCTGCCCTCTACTGTGCAATACCTTGGGTTGTGCAGCTTATATAGCCATAGAGAATAACTTTTTACTTCTTGATCTATTCTATAGTGCAGAGCTGTACATAAAGCCCCTTTTACATGGGACTGTCGGTCCCAGCCATCCCAGTGATGATCGCCCAATGACTGGAGGTGGAGCCAGACAGTCGTTCATAGATCTAGGGCAAGAAGGGTTAAAGGGGTTGTCTACCTATTATCATCAGGCTGCGTCTTGCGGCGTAATTCCATCCCGTCTGAAATGTCCCTTACGGAAGCACAAGTAACTGCCGGCACCACATTATATATTCACATTCCAAGTGAAGACAATGGACGGCGGCTGCGCGCCGCATACGGTATTCGTGATTACGCATTTTGGTATTGACTTCATTCTGTATGTGGAGCTTCATCTCCAGGGCTCTTCAGTTAATGTGCGTGTTACTATCCTGGGGTCAATTACATTCTTCATTGATTTGTGACACGTAAAGTGCCTGATGGCAGATGTATGTCAGGAAGGTGGGAGTGAGCCTGGACGGAGGGGTCAGGCGCACAAGTGATAAATCGCGGCGGCTGGACAAATATCTACGTTACGCCCTCATTTTTATTATGCTTTTTTGATAGAAAACTTACTGGAAATGTTACACGGCGCGGCAATGAGCGCATTAAGCGTTAGTCACCGTTCTACCTGTATGTACTGCCACCTCGAGGCCGCAGCTGGTATAGCAGACAGAATCTCATAGTCATCTGAGAAAAGTCATGAATCCGGCATCTTGTCTGCTAGATGGAACGGATGGGAGATATAGTCATGGTTTAGTTGGTTTCTGCATTCGGGGTTCAGGGGGTCCCCACTCCATTAGCCGAAATTCTCTTTCTCCTCTCCTAAAATACTCTGTGCTGCTGTGGACCTTTATCTTGTCTCCATTCCCCTTTTTCACATCCTGGCACTGCCGCTGTTACATAAAGCCCCTGTCCTCGCCAACATCTTTCTAGCATCACCCAATCACTCAAGTGGGTGCTATTTTTTTTAATGCAAATTTAATGGCATTTTTTCATGTGTTTTTATGCTTTTTTTGCGATTTTCAGCAACAATTAGCATATGTTAATTGCAGGATTCTGGTTCTTTTTTTTTGTCATGCGGTCCCCATTGTAGCAAGTGCTAAAAACTGTTCGCACTCGCATGCACTCACATGGCGTGCAAGTGCGATCCGTTTTTTCCACGCTTCCATAAAAAATAATCGTCGATTCTTGATCTGAATCGCACAAAAAAAGGACGTAGAAATTTTTTGAAAATCGGATTGAATGAAAATCGCATTAACGCATTCTAAGGAATGGGTTCTTTTATCATGTCAGTCCTGTCTATCTGGGACTCGGACAGAAGTCGTGCATGAAAACCGCCCGCGTGAATACGGCCTGAGGTCAGTGCACGCTCCTCCTGAAATACTCTGCGCTTCGGTGGACCTTGCTCTATGTAACTCTCAGACTTAGGGCTCATTCACATGGGCAGCACGTTTTTACGTAGACCGCATCGCGGCCGAACATTGCATCGATGAAGGGCAGCCACGATTGAGTCCTGAGATCAAGTAGCGTTTTCTGATCCAATCACACGGGCGTATCACGGGAAAAATACGCTGCAGCGCGGAATTCCATCAGTCCGCAGAAATCCTCGGAATGACTACAATAGCCTAAACAGAGCCAGCTGTCTTCTTTCCCGAGCGCCGGACGCAGGTAACCCCCCTCTCCACCCCTTTTTTTCAGCTCCTGTAGAAGTCTATGGGAGCTTCCAGCGTTTTCGGTCAAAAGACGTGAAAAATGCAGCGTGAAAAAAAGATTAGACGTTTTGACTGTGCGATTTTTTTTCACGCGCCAAAATCGCCTACATGAATGAATGGATGGGAGTCCAACGTTTGACATTGTCGCAGTTTGATGTGAATGAGGCCTCAGACACACCGGCCGGATTTTGTCCCATTATGCGACCGTGAAAATCATGGCGGGATGAAACAAAAACATTGATTTAACTGATTTCATTTTCACTAGCGGGATTCTTGGGCGTTAAAACTACGTGCGCGAAAGATGGGGCAGGACCGATCCTCCCGCTGTGTTTTTCAAACTTGCACGGAATAGCGCAGAGTTTAAAAGGTATAAAAGATTTACGCCCGCGTGAAGAGGTCTGTAACCTCCCACTTGTTCCCCTTCGCTCCTCCCATCATGACACGACCGTCGCATACAGCCCTGTCCTCGCCAACATCATCACACGAGCGGCAGGTCACACCCCCCCCTTCGCCGCAAGATCTACACACTCAGCTCCTGAAATACTCTGTGCTGCGGCAGACCTTTTACTAGTTTTACAATTGCGTGAGATTTGTGCGTTGCCAGTTACACAAATCTCGCTCGTGTATGAATCCCGTTCTTTTGAATGGAGTCATACACATGAGCATGCCTCATCTTTAAGCGTTCCCTCGGAACACCTTGCCCATTGCGAAAACGAACTGCGAACGAACGGTGAGCAATTTTTTTGCATTTACACTGCACGATGTAAGGTGTAAATGGGCCGTACCTCTCAGCCGTGACCCCTCCCACTTGTTCTCCCGTACCTCTCAGCCGTGACCCCTCCCACTTGTTCTCCCGTACCTCTCAGCCGTGACCCCTCCCACTTGTTCTCCCGTACCTCTCAGCCGTGACCCCTCCCACTTGTTCTCCCGTACCTCTCAGCCGTGACCCCTCCCACTTGTTCTCCCCACCTCCCATCATGACACGGATGTCACATAAGGCCCATCCTCACTAACATCATCACATTCCTGCCGCAGTTCAGCGCACTCTTCTCCTGAAATACTCTGTGCTGCAGCCAATCCTGCACCTTCCACGGTCAGCTGGTGACCTCCCACTTGTCCCCCTTCTCCCATCTTGAGCCTGTCCCTGTCACATGTAGGCCGTCCTCACTTACATCCCTTTAAACTTCTCCAACTCAGAGGGCTCTGGAGGGCGTTCTGTTACCCCAAATGAGACAAAATTTGGACAACGGACACTGCAGATGATGTGCTTGCCAATTCTGAGGGGAAAAAATTGTACGAAAGTCCCTAATAGGTGGCGCTGTAGAGAACCACCTCTACCATGATAGACTTGCATTAGTGTCAGATAAGAAGGGCAGCATTAGTCGCCATGAGCGATGCGAGAGCGAGTGAAAACGCAGAATTATGAAGCCAATGATTTTCAACGGTTTCCTTTGCATTTGCAATGTTTTCACTCATACGAGAGAGAAATCTTGCGAGAGAGAAAAAAAAAATTGCAGCATGTCCTGTCTTTCTGCATTTCGTGTTTTTTTTTATCTCCCATGTTTCTCCCTCCTTTTTATCGCATCACAAAGCAGGAACTTGTGAACTCCGTGCGATGCAATGTGTTTTTAACATTAGAAATGCCTACTGTCTTTCTCGTGAAAAAACGCACAAGAAAATCGCAAGCGTTGGTGAACCAAAAAGTTGTGATTTTGCCACGATTTTCTTCCGGCGGTTTCGCGGTCGCCATTATGAAGGAGCCTCAAAGCTGACTCATTCAGCGGAGGAAAACATTGGGGGACATTTTTTTATGGCTTTCCTCCAGTCTCGTGGCGTAGAAAGGGCGCAAAATTTTGGAGGGACGCTTGCACAATACTTTTGCGACTTTTCTTTCTCCGGTACCGGCCCACCCCTTTTTTTAAAAGTGGGCGGGGCTTGTCTGGAGCTGTTATGATTGGCACAGAATGACAGATTTCTGTATAATTTATGCTACAAACTGGCGTAAATTATGATGGATATGCGCGCCTGGTCGGGACTAGTTGTACACTTCAGTGATGGCGCACAGGGATACATGAAGAGGCATGCACTGGAGGGAATCTTCCTAAGCCCGATGCAGGAAATGCCAAGCATAGTAAATTTCCCCCATGGTTTTGCAAATGGAAAGCGTTGTAGAAAATCAAGGGGCCATATTAACCCTTTGCAATTCAATTTTGGATTCAGGGTTTCCTAGGGGGCTTTCTCTTTCTGCCATTATACAATGGCGCCATCTGCTGGCTAGAGCCAGTACTGCGGTATGAGACATGTTGGAGAGGCCCCGACACTAGAGCGGCCAGTAATATACAGTAAGAATACCCTGCCGGACGTCTTCCGACATCAGAGCTATACAGCCGTCAATCAGAATGTCTTCAGACGTCAGACAGTGGATTGGAAAGGGTTAAACATTATTTGCAGAGCTACAGCGCCACCTATCAGCAAATTTTACTAACTTTTTTTCATCAATGGCGAATGCGTCGTCTGCAGTGGCCCTTGTCTAAATTTTGTCTGAGCAGAACAGCCTCCAGAGACCTTTGAATTGGGGGAAGTTTAATTTCGCGAACCTTATACTTTTGCATATCCACAGCAGAAACCCGTCACCCGGCCGCAGATTTCTGACGCAGCTTTTTGATGCAGAATCCATGCAGAGATCTTGAAAATGGCGGGGAATTCCTCACTCAGACACGTCAAAACGGCGTAACTGGCGGCGGCCGATCGTCGCTCCCATTTCTATTCGCAGAGTAACAGTGACTAGTACGACGACCCTTCAAGCTTGCACCCTCACAAGGGCCGTCACCCAGCTTTCCAAGAGTCCTGAATGGTGACTCTACCCAGTTCTGCCGCTGATATGTCACAGTGCAGGAAGATGCAGAAGATCCGGGATAAGTGTTGGCTGCGGCTCTGACATCTCCATACAATATTCAGCCGTCCCCGTTGCGTGAGTGCGAGCTGGGACAGCGGCTTTTGTAACTTCGGAATTAGGTCACTTTAAACTCGGCAGCAGAATAATGCGGCCCCCGGTGATTTCAGACGCCTGATACCAAAGTTTGTGCCAGTTTTTATCTGCGAGTTAAAAAGGAGCCTTAAGGCTAAAAACAGAAAAAAGAACTCAAGAAGTAAAAACGATGACATGTTAGATCAAGCCTGGGAAGAAGCCGAGACAGAAGACAGGAGACCCCGATGCACAGAAGAGCCTGGGACGGGGCGGAACGTCACCCTGCGGGACCCCGATGCACAGAGGAGCCTGGGACGGGGCGGAACGTCACCCTTAGGGACCCTGATGCACAGAAGAGCCTGGGACGGGGCAGAACGTCACCCTGCGGGACCCCGATGCACAGAAGAGCCTGGGACGGGGCAGAATGTCACCCTGCGGGACCCTGATGCACAGAAGAGCCTGGGACGGGGCAGAACGTCACCCTGCGGGACCCTGATGCACAGAAGAGCCTGGGACGGGGCAGAACGGCACCCTGCGGGACCCCGATACACAGAAGAGCCTGGGACGGGGCAGAACGTCACCCTGCGGGACCCTGATGCACAGAAGAGCCTGGGACGGGGCAGAACGGCACCCTGCGGGACCCCGATACACAGAAGAGCCTGGGACGGGGCGGAACGTCACCCTGCGGGACCCCGATGCACAGAGGAGCCTGGGACGGGGCGGAACGTCACCCTTAGGGACCCTGATGCACAGAAGAGCCTGGGACGGGGCAGAACGTCACCCTGCGGGACCCCGATGCACAGAAGAGCCTGGGACGGGGCAGAATGTCACCCTGCGGGACCCTGATGCACAGAAGAGCCTGGGACGGGGCAGAACGTCACCCTGCGGGACCCTGATGCACAGAAGAGCCTGGGACGGGGCAGAACGGCACCCTGCGGGACCCCGATACACAGAAGAGCCTGGGACGGGGCAGAACGTCACCCTGCGGGACCCCGATGCACAGAGGAGCCTGGGACGGGGCAGAACGTCACCCTGCGGGACCCTGATGCACAGAAGTGCCTGGGACGGGGCAGAACGGCACCCTGCGGGACCCCGATGCACAGAGGAGCCTGGAACAAGGCAGAACGGCACCTTGCGGGACCCCGATGCACAGAGGAGCCTGGGACGGGGCAGAACGCCACCCTGCGGGACCCCAATGCACAGAAGAGCCTGGGGCGGGGCAGAACGGCACCCTGCGGGACCCCAATGCACAGAAGAGCCTGGGGCGGGGCAGAACGGCACCCTGCGGGACCCCACTGCACTGAAGAGCCTGGGACGGGGCAAAACGGCACCCTGTGGGACCCCGATGCACAGAAGAGCCTGGGACGGGGCAGAACGGCACCCTGCGGGACCCCGATGCACAGAAGAGCCTGGGACGGGGCAGAACGGCACCCTGCGGGACCCCGATGCACAGAAGAGCCTGGGACGGGGCAGAACGGCACCCTGCGGGACCCCGATGCACAGAAGAGGGACAAGAAGACAGCTGGCGCTATTTAAGCATTAGCAGCAGGGGCGTAACTAAAGGCTCAGGTGCCCTGATGCAAAACGCGAGCTGCCCCCCCCCTCTATCTGTACCCGTACCCATACCTAAACCATGCTGCACAGAGACATAACTTGAAGCTTCTGGGCCCCAATGCAAAACCTGTAACAGGGCCCCCAACTATAATGCTTTATTCATAGTACTGGGCTCTCTATATGGAGAAGAGAGGCCTTATGGGCCCCCTAAGGCTCCTGGGCCCGGGTGCAACCGCATCCCCTGCACCCGCTATAGTTACGCCCCTGATTAGCAGTCATTCCGAGGATTTCTGCTAACCAAGGGATTTTCACACAGCAGCATATTTTTTCGCTAATATGCCGCAGCCGCCCGTGTGAACGGCAGAAAATATGCAGACTTGATCGTGGCTATTCTTCTTGTATGGCGCGTGTGGTCGAACAGTATGTGTGAACCAAGACTTTTCAGTTATCTTCACCGATCAATCATTATCAATCATCAGTCATGCCATTATCAATTATCATCAATCATCACCATTATTATGAATCATCACCACCAACAATAATCATCATCAGTCATCACCAATACTTTTTCAGTCATCATCTTCAATCATTATCAGTCATCACTAATCCTTATCAATCATCCCTAGCTGTCAGCAATCATCATCAATCGTAATCATTCATCATCAATAATCACCTGTCATTACCAATCATCATCAATGATTACCATCACTAATCATCAATTATCACCAAACATAATCAATCACCACCAATCATCACCATCATTCCACATCAGTCACCATCATCATCATCATCATCATCATCATCATCATTATTATTAATAGTCACCAATCATCACTCATCATCCCAAATCAATCATCAGCATCTAAGATCATCACCCATAATCAGTTTATTCACCAATCATCATTAATTATCCTGACCAATCAGAAGCAGTGGGAGGGGGTCTTCTGCTGATATCACTTGTGGGGTGTAAAACCTGCCAGCCCCTAATAGTTTTTCCTAATTATTGGGGGCTGCGGCGCGGTGTAAACCCCCCGCTGTGATCTTATATTTAGTTGTACTGTCTGTATGAACAGGGATCCTCATCCTAATTATAGTCAGTGCGGACATAATGCCCCCCCCCCCCCCTCCATTGTATATTTGCATGTTCTCATCTGACTGCAGTACGAAAATGTCACCAGAGAAGGTAATTATAGTGATGGAAGCGCGAGCGGTGAGGTCAGCGACACGCAGCACACGAGGTGTTAGAAATGCACCAGCGACATACGAGACGCCCGGAGCTCCAGGGGTCGGTTACTGCGACGGCTCCGCAAGGCGGATAATGAGATTCACGGAATGGTATTTCCTATCATTTAACAAATCTCGGTGGAAGTTTAAAGGGAAAGTCCATAATGTCCGACTAATGCCCCAGAGTTATAGGGCCCTATAGGAGCTCAGTATATCCAGCTACACACCGCCTGCTAAACGTTGTACTCAGTGCCTGGTTCAGGAATAGCGGCACAATTGGAGAACATGGAGAAACCGCGGCCTCCAGCAGTCCGGATGTCTGAAGTTGGTCATGACATTCAGTAGCAGATTGCAAATAGTTCTCAAACATCTACTCAGTTGATGTATTATGAAGGACCGGTCAGCGAGTGCGGAGATCTCTGATCCTGAAACCATACCGTGTGCAGGAACTGAAGGAGCGCGACAAAGCTGAACACGTAAATGACCGTCCGCGGTCGCTGACTATGATGGTTGGAGGACCTCTCGACCCATCGCTGCACCTTATGATGGACAAAGTGTCGTTTCATTTATCAGGTCGCATGAATTCATTTAATAGGAGGTTCTGGTGTGCTGAAAATCCCCACAGGAGTCACAAAACACCACGGAATGACCGGACAATTGGCGTTGGGAGCGCATATCACGCTCGCAAGTAGTGGGCTCCGTTTTCTTTGAATCAACTGTGAATACCGCAGTTTATCCGGACATGTTTGAAGAGTTTTACAACCAACTAACACCAGAATAAAGAATGTTCTGCTTTTTCGAACAGGATGGGGAACATGCCGCACCTCCCACGATTCACTGGCACGGGTCCATGAGCTGTTTACAATTGCTTATGGTCACCACGTTCTCCAGACTTGCCCACGTGCGATTTTTATCTGTTGGGAAATATAAAGCAGAAAGTGTACACCAATAATCAGCATAGTTGGCCTCAAGGAAAACGTCACGAACACTATTTGCAGCATCACGGTTGAAGAGCTGCAGCCAGTATCAGCCAACATGTTGCTATGTGCTTCAGAAGTGAACAGGGACCTCTTCCAGCATGTTGTAGCATGTAGATAAATCAGTAAAGCTTTGGAAAAAAACAATTAACTTGCTTGTTCTTCCTGTCCCAGTATTGTCGGAGGCAGGCTACTTTTCCGCGGCCCACCCTGTATTACAGGATGGACCTTCACATAGATGGCTGTGCTGTCCAAACTGGACGACAGAGGCTCCACCAAGATGGGAGACACTCTTACTCCGTTCTGGGGCGTAGAAGGGGGGTCCCCACCCTATGACGTTCATGTGCCCTAAAAGGACATATAAACAGAGGATGCCATCAGAGCACAAACCCTTTAACACAGAGATGTCAAGTTATCGGTTGCTACGTCCGTACATGGCTGACTTAGAGTCGGGCGCTGGATCTTCGCTTTCCATCATGTGGCAGCCATGAATCACAATGACACGTTTGGATGGGATAATTAACACTCCGGCGTAGTGATGACATTTCCTCCCAGTAACTTCGAACCATCAATTACCTGACAGTAAACATTCACTTATACATTAACGTACAGCTGAAGGTTCTCATCCGCGAAGAAGCGACAAGTTTCCCCGCGCCGGAGTCACGCGACTCTCGCCTGGTAATACCGAGCAAACAGTCCTTTTCTCTCTTAAGCTTTTTCATTCTCTTTCTTGATGGAAGTTCTCATTTTTTGTACCAAAATCTTATTTCTACGAAGACAAAAAGTTCTGTGACTTTTTAAAAAACATCCCGACTGCCTTGTTATACGGTGCCACATTACCGGCAGTGGAAAGGACGGGATAACGGGATGGCGTTTCCCCAATGGGGCGGATATCCAATAATTAGGCCGTATTTCCCTCATGTATAGTGAGACAATAGAGTCAAAAGTACTTTAAAGGGGATGTAGCAAAAACAACTTCTATCCCCTGTCCACCATGGCGGCCTCACTGTTAATGCCATCACTGATTCTAAGAACAAGGGTCCTATGTGAGGAGAAGAATGAATGAAGCAGCAGTCATGCGTCTGTTGGGCCGCTTCATTCAATTTTAATGGAACTACTGGAAATAGCCGAATGCTTGCTATTTCCATCAACCCCATTGAAATGAATGGAGCGGTACCGCACATGTATGACTACCGCTTCATTGAGTCTGACGTCATTGGCGGGCGTGCAACAAGCCAACAAGAAGAAAGAAGCATGGGTCCCCCATTCTTGGGATCATTGGGGGTCTCAGCAGTGAGAACCCACCTAATAAGACTTTTATCATGTATGCTATGGATAGGTGATAACAGTTGTTTTTGATACACCCCCTTTAATACTGATCCATTCTCCAACCTCTATTGTCTTATATAAAGTAAATAGGGCTAGAAATTCTCTCCTTGGAGTAACGAGCACATATAGACCCCTATATGCATACTCACTAATAGCACAGTATGCAGTAAGCTCCTGAGCTCCCTCTAGTGGCTGCTGCAGGTCGCTAAGATATTGATGACCTTTCCTGAGGATAAGGCATAAAATTCTGATTATGTGAACGGTCCGTTGCTTAAGACCCCCGCAGATCAGTTGTTCACCTATCCAGTTGTCATTGTGGACAGAGACTGAACGAAAGCGGACAGCACTGTTTATAGTGCAGTGGTCCAGGATAGTATTGCATTGAATTCAATGGCAGCTGTATTAACTAGATGAGCACCATGGCTACTTCTCAAGCCTGTGATGTCAGAACAGCTCAGTCCTGTTCAAGTGAATGGGATTGAGCTGCTATACCAGGCACCACCACTATGAAATGTATGGAGCTGTGCAGTGCCTGAGTGCTGTAGGCACTTCATGCAGATGATCGGCAGGGATTAAAGATGCAGGCCCCTACTAATCTGATATTGGTCAGCTATCCTATGGCTGTAGAGTGAATTGCAGAACCACTGACGGAATAATGCGTCGGCCCCATCCAGTGATCATCAGGACCACAATCCGCCATCATCACCAAGGGGTAGATCTGCAATTTCTAACTCATTGCATTTTTTATCACCATCTGAGTGACAGATTTGGCGCCTTGTCTGCTGAATATTCATTGCCTCGTTCTGGACAACACCTTGCGTTTTATCATTTACTAGATGCAAATATTCCTTCCAGGCCTTAATATAAAAAGCCAAAATGTGAAAACAATCATCTCTTTTTTTTTTCTCCTGTGTTATGAAAAGCTGCAAATGTTGCCAAATCACAGCATAATGTAATGTATTACTGTGTGAGCATTTAAAGGGGAAGTCCAAATAAAGGCAACATCAGACGTCTGACATGTTCCCAGATGTAAAGGACAAATGTAAAACCTGTTCAACCAATAACTGTTTAAAAAGCTGCAATTTGTGGTAAAACACACGCGGTTCGGGGTTTTGCTAAATGGTAATTGCCTGTACAACACACTGCATGTGAACCCGGCCTTCTTAAAGGGACCCTGCCAACAGAGTCGTTCTGCCTGAGCCCAGGACAGGTATGCATACGGCCCGCGGATGTTTTATTCTGAAGGGCCGCAGAGTTTGAGAATAAACATACTTTTAAGTTGCACTCCAAGTCTTGGAGGCGGCGCTGCGGCCCCGCGGTCATCTGTGACGGCTCCTCTCCTTGCTCGAGTATAGGAAGAGGGCGTCACTCTAGAGGATCGGGGTGAGGAAAGGCGAATGCGGACGGCCGACCTGACTAAGAACACACATCCGCAGATCTTCAAGGTCACACATCCATGGGCACCATGTACACACCCGTCCCGGGTTCATCTTAGCTTTAGGTAACCACTCAATAGAATTGTTGCAAATATGGGTCTATTTTCATGCAAGTTTTGTGCATCATGCAACACACAAACCTTTTGCCGGAATACGCCGACCAGTCCTATAGACTCCTATGGGAGCCTAGCAGAGCTGACAGAAAAGGGAGGGTCGGAGGGGAGTTTAGCAGCAGCTCTAATAAACTCCCTACTCCTCTCTGCCCCTTGCAGGCTACTGGCAAAGGGAGGGGGCGAGACGGGGCAGAAGATTAGCGCACTAGCTCTGCTAAGCTCCCGCACTGTCCCACCCACTCCCTTTGCCTCGCCCGTGCCCTCCCTTTGCGTCCATGCGATTTTCGTTGCGTATTTTCTTGCACATGCAAAAAGTACAGTGAAAAATGCACAAATACACAACGCTGATTCAGCAAAAATGCAGCGCAAATGTGCGCGTAAATATACATACGCTTGCGTGAATCCCTCTCTAATTATCCCACATTCAAAGAGGACCACTGGATAAAGTCGGCGGGGTGGTGGCTGCATGGCCTGCTGACTTCATCCTCACATGTGTCAGAAGGCTGCCCTATGGCCCCTATGGCTCCTATGGCTCCTATGGCCCCTATGGCTCCTATGGCTCACTCTCAGTGGGTGATCTTGAGTTGTAAATCAAGTCTGATTTCATCCATTGACGAGATCGGTGGGGACCGCCCACTTGACACATTGATAGCGCTGGGAGTCTGGTTTAAGAGGAGCCCATCCAGACTATGGAAGGTGAGTATGAAGGAGAAGCAGGGATGGAGCCGGCTGACTTTATCCGGTGGTCAGCCCTCTTTACCGTGATGTCTACAATCCAATTGGTTGATTCCAGTGGAGCAAAAAATGTGTAGTGTTTTTGGAGGTAAATTGCAAAAACAGTCGGTGTTTTGTAGCTGCACATAATCTGGATCTTCCTCTTCTCTTCCTCCAGATTCTCCACCATCATCACGCTGTACATGAAATCTCCTACATCGCCAAGGACATTACCGACCACCGGGCGTTCGGCTACGTCTGCGGGAAGGAGGGGAACCACAGATTTGTGGCCATAAAAACCGCCCAGGCGGTAAGTACACCTGATTGATACGGCGCTCCGTTCTGTCGCTCCAGTTCTACTTATGGCTTTTGCTAAAAAGTTCAGCTTAACCCCTTAGTGGCCGGTCTATTCTGTGCCTTAAGGAGCAAGCGATTTTCATCATTGCATTGCAAGAGCCATAACCCAATGACAGCCGTATGGGGGCTTGTTTTTTAGCGGTCACTAAGAGGTTAAATGGGTTGTACCCGAATTACAAATTATCCTCATCCACAGGATATTTGCTGGTTGGTGCTGGTTTCACCACTGAGACCCCCACAATCCTGAAAATAAGAATCCCATGTCCCCCTGGTCCCAGTGGGAATGCTTCTCCCAGCTGCAGGTGACGTCATGTTGAATGGCGCGCTGGCCGAGCACGCGTGATCAGCTCGCCATTCATTTCGCTGGGGCTGACGGAAATACTTGGGCGCTTGCCATTCAGTTATCTCCAGCAGCGCCATTGAAAAATACATAGAGCGTCGGCGTGCTTGTGCAACTGCTGCTCCATTCAATCTCCATCTCGCTGTGAGGGTCATGGGACTCCCATTCTCGGGGTTAGTAGGGGGTCTCAGTGGTGAGACCCCCACCAATCACACTTTTATCACCTATCCTATGGATAGATGCAAAAAGTCAATTGTGGTACAACCCCTTTAACCCTTTCCAATCCAATTTGTATCCTGGTTTTTCTAGGGGGGCTTACTCTTCTTCTGCCGTTAACAATGGCGCTATCTGCTGGCTAAAGCCAGTACTGCATGAGGTGACACGTTGGATAGGCTCCGACAGCAGAGAGAATGGCAATGTACAGTAAGAGAACCCCGACAGCAGAGCTGTACAGCCGTAAATGATAATGTCGTAAGACGTCAGACCGGGGATTGGAAAGGCTTAAAATCTCACTTAGGGCTCCTGCACACGAGTAAGAGATGTAAGCTCTGAATAGAGCGCCATCGCAGGTTGTCGCAAGCGTTTCCGTGCTGCTTATTTTACGTTTTTGCGCTGCCGAGCCCGCTCACATCGGCGCAGGACACACCCCCACACTGGTTTTGAATTAGTCCCTGGTGTTAGCTATTAACACCGCAAAAATGCTGAATGTGAGGGAATCCATTGAAATCAATGGGTTATATTGTCTACGTGAAGCAGCCCGTAGGCGGTTGCACAGGTTCGGTGTGTTTGCCCATTATTTTCAATGGGGTAATCTACATGGTCATCTTTCCTTTTGCACCGACGTCGCGATACGGAAAAACTAAAGTGAATAAGACCTATAATATACGGGGGCCCGTGAGCTGTGCGAAGGGGCCTGTTACGCCCAAGAGGTTTGGGTGTGTTACTTGCCGCTACTGTATTACTCTTTGTATCTTCCGTGCGCTGCAGATCCCTCCTGTGTCCGTTTACATGACCGATCGTGGAGGTTCTGATTGTGGAGCCTCCTTCTCGGAGGCCGTACGCCTATAGACGCCCTATAGGGGTCCCATTCTTGTAGATTTCTCTCTCTTCACCCTTCTCTCCCGTTGACTGCAGATGATTAAACCTTGGACGTTCCCAACCAGTCCTTGGATACAATGTTCTTCTTTATAGATGTCTCTTCCACCGTTGAGTATGATGAGGACCATTATTACGAACATCCCATGTTCCCCGGGGTTTGATTCATGCTTCATCACTGTCATTCTTCAACGCTTCCGAAGGCTTCCTCATCAGCATGCGGGGAGGGTGCGGGGCTGGAGATAGCGCCGTAACGTCTGTCTGATACACCCCGCTTATGCATCGGCATCTTATCACCCAATCTCTAAACATGAGCCACGGCGCCGCGGGAAGGGATCCATCATCGGCGCACGCACAACATCTCTTTCCTTCACCCGTCGCTGATTAATAACCATCCGACTTTAGTGACATTTTCCGGCGAAATGTAGCAGTTTAGCGAGCGCTCGCTGTTACCTGAGAGTCACACGTTATTTAGGAAGCGTTTTGTTGTTGCCGCTGTCAGGACGGAGATGCATGGAATCCACGCCGAAAAACTAATTTCCAGTTTTGTCCTTCCATTTCAGGCCGAGCCGGTCATCCTGGATCTGCGAGATTTATTCCAGCTTATCTATGAACTGAAACAAAGAGAGGAAATGGAGAAGAAAGCACAAAAAGATAAACAGTGTGAACAGGCAGTATATCAGGTACCGTGCCGCCCTGCGCCACGCCGCCTCCTGTCCTATCAGCCGCCCTGCGCCACGCCACCTCCTGTCCTATCAGCCGCCCTGCGCCACGCCACCTCCTGTCCTATCAGCCGCCCTGCGCCACGCCACCTCCTGTCCTATCAGCTGCCCTGCGCCACGCCGCCTCCTGTCCTATCAGCCGCCCTGCGCCACGCCGCCTCCTGTCCTATCAGCCGCCCTGCGCCACGCCACCTCCTGTCCTATCAGCCGCCCTGCGCCACGCCGCCTCCTGTCCTATCACCCGCCCTGCGCCACGCCGCCTCCTGTCCTATCAGCCGCCCTGTGCCACGCCGCCTCCTGTCCTATCAACTGCCGCGCTTCACAAGCGTCTGGTCGTATCCGCCGTATTGCCGAGGAAGGGTTCACTCGTCATTCATAGCAGTGGAAATGTGAGATAATGTATCAGACCGGTCTCACACGGACGGGTCGGATTCTGGATGCGCAGCACAATCTGGCTCCAAGCGTGGCTGGCTTCCGAGTGGAAATATTTAAATCTGTATTGCATATGACTCGCGGTCAGACATGCGTAGTACAGATTTTTTTCCATTTTTTTTTCTTGCACCGTCGCTAGGTGACGACGCGTAATACACGACCTTTCCGCAATGTCAATTGCCGAAGGGCCGCGGTCGGATGGCTTCCATTGACTTCAAGTGAAGCCGTCTGTGCGGAATCCGCACAAGAATAGAACATGCTGCAATTTTATTTCCACATACGGAAATCGCTGTCCGCTCATGCGAGACGATTGCGGATTCTGCAATTCATGTTAGACCGGCCTTAAAGGGATTGTACCAAGATTACAAGTTATCCCCTATCCACAGGATATCTTGATTGGTGGGGGTCTCACTGCTGAGACCCCCACTTATCCCAAGAACGGAAATCCTGTGTCTGCCATCCTCCTTTCTGTGGGTTCACTGCACCCCTCCAATGGGAAGAAAATTAAATGGAGCAGTGGTCACGCAAGCGCACTGCGCTCCATGAATTTTCAATGGGACTGCCAAAGATAGCCGAGCGATTAGTGCTTAGGTATTTCTGGCAGACTTCTTAAAATTAATGGTGTGCTGACGTTGCGAAGCACCCCTGCAGTGGCGAGAGCATGGAGACACAGGATCTCTGTTCTCAGGGTCAGTGGGAGTCAGAAAGTCATCCCCTATTTTTTGGATTGGGAATAACTTGTAATTCTGGAATAAAGGGGTTTTAAGGGGCTTAGATATTGATGACCTGTGCTCCGTATAGGTCATCCATATCAGATCTGTGGAGGTCCATCACTCAGGGTCTTTACCGATCAGCTGTGCGTACCGTAGCCTCTTTACTGCATACCAAGCACAGCACTGTACACCTTCATAGTGGTTGTGCTTGGTATTGCAGCTCAATCCCATTTGCTTTTTGGCCATGGACATCACAGTGACCAATAAACGTGATGTCACAGAAGGAGCCACAGCAGCTGATCTAAATGTAGACTCTACCGATAAGTAATTGATGACCTATCCTGAGTATAAGTCATCAATATCTTCGTCCCGGAAAATCTTTTTAAAGCGTTTGTCCCACCAAAATAAGTTATTCCGCATCCTCCCGCACATTCCTGCATGAATGGAGCAGCGGTCACACACCATTTCAATGGGACGACCAGAAATAGCCAAGCGTTTGAACTCTGCTACCTGCAAATGAATAGCGCGGCAGCACACGTGCGTGACCTCCACTTCTTTGTTTCAGGATTGGTGGGGGTCTGAGTAGTCGGACCCCCATCGATTAGTACATTATTCCCTATCCAATGGGACAACCCCTTTAACCATTATAATTCAATCTGACCATAGTCACTAGATCTGCGGCCTCAGCTGTTGTCTAACTACAAGCCGCAGCATGCTGGGAGTTATAGCTTCACAACTTTGGGTTGGAGACCACTGCAATACATGAAGGTTTCACATAGGAAGGATGTCCAATTGCGGTACATACCTAATTAAGTATATTTATGGACATGACATATATAGACATGACAGTGGTTCAACAATTCCAGTAATAAACATACAGATGTAGCAGAGTTGAGTTTGTTGATGTAATATGTTATCCGTGTTTTCCCACTGAACTATAGGTAAAACCTGTCCATTTTCTCACTAAAGGGGTTATCCCACTTCTAGCTATTGATGGCCTATCCTTGGAATAAAGTCATCAATAGCAGGTCAATGGGGGTCTGCAACTCCAGACCTCCGGGGATCAGCGGTGTCTTTGTGTGTGGAGCTTTTTGCTACAGGAAGCAGACAGCTCCATACACTGTGCAGTGGCCTGGATTGGTACTGCAGGCTGACTCCTGTTGAAGTGAATCTGACTCAGTCTGCAATACCAATCTAGGCCACTGAGCAACGTACAAAGCTATCTACTTCCTGTAGAAAAAAAAAACAGCTCCATTAGACAAAAAGACACTGACCCAAGGAAGCAGCTGATTGCCAGGAGGCCCCAGGTGGTGGACCCTTGAGGATCTGCTACTGATGGCCAATCCTGAGGATAAGTTATCAGTAGCTAGAAGTGGGGCAGATCTTTTAAGACAACCCCTTCTCAAATGAAGGGAACACCAGCAATTAATGATTGCATATGGCTAACTCCTGGGTGAGGTCATACATTTCCTACAATAGCCATTCAAATCGAAATCTGACCAAGCGATATATGGAAGAGGTAGGTCCAAGCAGAGGACCCCTTTAATGACATCCATATGATGTAATAGAGTATATATCGACCATTTTTTCCTTATGTAGAAAAAAATGAACCCAGTGAATAATCATGGCGCACAAAAGATGCAAACGCACAATAAATTCAGCTCTGCTGCATATGTAGAGGGACCGCAAGAATCTAATTCAACTAATTTTCCTTGGAAGGATTGCCCTGACAGCACAGACATAATCTTTTTTCATCTGTCACTCCTGAAAATACTGGATCATATAATACTCCACTAATGTTTGTTGTCAGCTTTAACTATTAGCAACCAAAATCCTAGCAGGTTTGTATGTTTTATGGTACCGCAATGGGATCCGGCGGCACCCCTCTCTTCGTTGTGGTACAGTGAAGGGCACTTTCTTTGCTCATATGTAAAAGGCCATAAAGTGAAGTACATTCTGCAGGGTGGGAACGCTGGTGCAACTTTGTGGCTCTGAAGTATTTCCAGCTTTGTCTTTTCCTGTCTTTCATTCCAATCGCAGTTCTTATTTTCATTTGCTTTATTATGTCCGTTCCTCTTTTTCCTTCTGCTTGCCTTGCTTCAGACCATTTTGGAAGAAGATGTAGAAGATCCTGTTTACCAGGTAAAGGGAAACAATACGGCGCGGTGTAAATAAATGTGTGAAGTGCAGATAATGAGATACACAGTTACGCTTTATTAAGTGGCCGTAAAGAGGATATATAACAGCTTTCCATCCCAACTAAAACCAATTATGTTACTGTCTCGCCCGCTCCGTGATCTACTGTTCCGTCATTGTTTAGTGCCCAGTTATTTAAATAGGAATTGAATATTATTCAGGTCCAGATTAAAGCCTTTAATTTTTAGTATGCCATTAAGAATAGAGATTGGGATTTTTATGAGTCGGCCCTTTGGGTATAGGTCGGAGTTGAGTAATGTTCGGGCTAATTGTTTGCGTTCTCTTAACTCCATCAGGCCGCCTCAACTAGTAAAATGTATAAATGATCAAAGTGGTCACGGCTGATTCATGACTAGGGGGAGGAACATACTTGACCAACCCACAAGTGCCAATAAAACATGGAAAATAGTGATATTAGCCCCAAAATATACAGTATCCACTGAATTACCGTATGTGTAACATAAACTATAGAAAGTGATATTTTATTCGTCTGAGCAAACATTTTTTATGATGATTTCCGTATTGATGTCATAACCAAATCCATCACATCATCCTGTCTATTGATCAATACTAAGCCATGCCCTCCAATGTTTCCATAATGGGAAGATTATAACAGCCAGCTATGTTGTAGTCTCCCCACTGTGGCCCATTATAGTAGTAGTATCCCTACTGTGGCCCCTTAGAGTATTAGCGTCCCCACTGTGGCTCATTATAGTAATAGTGCCCCCACAATGTGGCCCTTTAAAGCAATAGTGCCCTTGATATGGCTCCTTATACTAATAGTGCCCCTGATGTGACCCTTTATAGCAATAGTGCCCTTGATGTGTCCTCATGCAGTAATAGTGCCCCTAATGTGCCCCCTTATAGTTAAAGTGCCCCCAGTCTTGCTCCTAGTAATAATAGTTCCCCTGATGTGGCCCTTTATAGTGGTAGTGGCCCCTTATAGTAATAGTGCCTTTGATGTGGCTGCTTATAGTACTAGTGCTCCCAATGTTGCCCCCTTTACTAATAGTGTCCCCAATGTGGCCTCTTATGAAATTCCAGCTCCGATCACCAATGCGGACATCTGGCCAAGTTGCACTGACAGTGGGCCCGAGCACCATCGGGGATCCCAAGTGGCGGACCCCAACGATCAACGATAGGTCATCAATAGTAAATGCTTGGAATATTCCTTTGAAGGGATTGCACCACAATTGACTTTTATCACCTATCTGTAGAATAGATGATAAATGTCTGATCGTGGGGGGTCTAATGGTAACAGGGGTCCTGTCCCCCCTCCCCTCCTCACTGCACATCCCTGCAGTGCAAGATAAGATTGCATGGAGCAGCAGGCATGGTGCCACTTCAGTAGGACTGGTGGAGTTCTTGTACTCTGCTATTTCCGTCAGCCCCATTGCAATGAATGGTGGGGCGCCTGCAGAGCGACCTCTGTTCTATTTGGTTGTAGATGGGTTTAGTGAGCCCGCAGTGACATAAAGAGGGGGACACAGGACTGCCGTTCTCAGACTCAGCAGCGAGACCCCTACTGATCTGACTTGTATCATCTGTCCTATGGATGGGTGATAAAAGTCAATAGTGGTACACATGTGATACGAGAAGGATACAAACTGCAATTAGTATCAGTAATCCCCTCTAAGACAATATAGGTCAATCTCAATCAGGGGGAGTAATGATAAGTTGAGGCGGCCCGCTTACAGCCTGCAGTCTCCCTTTGTAGGTTCAGATTCTCCGCTGCTGGACGCTCAGCGCCGAGCGGCAGTCACATTGTTTTACTATTAATCCAGAATTAATAAGCTCCGTGCGCCAAATCAGATTATCTGGATCCATGATAACTGACACAATGGCGATAGCTTCATGCAAATCACTCTACAAAGGCATCAATATCACAGCCTGGCATCATTGCAGCTCGATCTAATCTACCAGAGTCTATCAGCAGCCAAGTATCTGACTTATCAAGACTCCAATCAAATCTTTGTAACATCTACCTGCTCCAAGTTCCTCAATGTCGATGATTATTATTAACAAGCCGCATGTCTGTCCTTTCAAATGTCCCCTTAAAGGGCTCATCCAGTCTTACAGAATCACAAATCAAGGGGTATTTTGGTCTTTTTTAACTAATTACCTAGTTGCTGGATAGGCCACCAATAGTTGATGGACGGAGGTCTACCGATCAGGAACCCCATTCATCAGCCGATCGTCCGGCCTGCTGCCCGTCGACATCAATGGTCAGAGGGAGCAGGAGGAGCGCTGGCTTCACTCCCATTGAAATCAATAGGAGCTCCGTGCTGCTTCCTGCTTCTCTCATGGTCAGGGCGTTGCGTCCTATCCGGAACAGTACGTGTTAAAGAAGCGCGGTACTCCCATTGATTTCAATGGGAGTGAAGCCAGCGCTCCCTCTGCTTCCTCTCATCATTGATGACAACATCCGGTTTACTACATAGTGCAGCACACCGAACGATCAGCTGATGGACGGGGGTCTACCGCTCGGGACCCCCGTCCATCAACTACTGATGAGCTATCCAGGGAATACATAATCAGTTAAAAAAGAATGGAGTACTCCTTTAATAAGATGTTTGTTGATCTTCTGATTTCCTTTTATTCCTCACCATTTTAAGATCTCTGCTTGCTGTCACTAAATGAATAGATCTTACAAATGTGCTACAGTTCTATCAAGTCTAAACAATGGTGGACGTTTAGGAAGACTTTTACGTCAGTTTTACGGCATAGAAAATCGCAAACTTTGGAGCAAAAGCTTTCGACTTTTCAGCCTTCTGCTCCGGCCCCACCACTTTTTTGGATAGTGGGCGTAGCCTGTTGGAGGGGCGTGTCTACGAGATTGTCAGATTAATGTATAATTTATAATGGAAACTGGCGTAAATTATACCAGAAATGCACGCCTGGTCTGAACCTGGTGTATATTTCTGTCAAGGACCACACAGATGCCAGGATGCTCTGAATACGTGAAGAGACATGCAGCTCTTCATGTATTCAGTGCAACGTGCATTGGGAAAAATCATACTAAGCCCGTCCCAGGAAATGCCGGACATAGTAAATTTCCCCCTATGTTCTGTGGTTAGCACAGTACTGGTGGATTCCAAGTAGCTATGAGTATTATAAATGCAGCTCTGGATGTGACTAGAGTGTAAGAAATAATAACCATCAGCAAAATAAAGGCATGTCGATCCATAAATGTATCCAACATTATATTCACCTCTATCTTAGTCAAGCGCCTTACAGTAGGCGTCCCACTGAGGTTTAAGATGTTATATGTTTGCTTTTAAAATTCTCTGTTTTCTGCTTTTTCCACTTTGTATCTGAATTTCCATCTTTTCTATTTTTCCTGCTGTCATTTGCAATCTCTCTCCTATGCTGGATGCGGGGTTATAGTACATAGTGTTTGAAGCTGGCCATGAGTCCATACGTGATCCAGACACTGAGGAAAGCATATACCAGGTACTAGCACTGGCATAGAAATAATTGCATTGTGTCATATCATCTACTAATCCAAACTTTCATATACTTTGGCCTAGACGTTCTATAGCAAATAAAGCTGCACTATACCGCAATCATCTCTAATTATCATATGGGAATTATGAAATACAGGAAATATACGGAAACTAGCAGTAGCAGCTCCAGTAATCTCTCCTAAGAACATGAATGAAAGTTACTCTTAAAAAGCTACATGACATCTATTTAATAATAAAACTACTATATTATTATAAAATTTCCCCACTATGCACAAAAATGTAACTACTATAATACCGCCCTTTAAGTACAAGAATATAACTACTATAATACTGCCCACTATGTACAAGAATATAACTACTATAATACTGCTCCCTATGTACAAGAATATAACTACTATAATACTGCTCCCTATGTACAAGAATATAACTACTATAATACTGCCCCCTATGTACAAGAATATAACTACTATAATACTGCCCCCTATGTACAAGAATATAACTACTATAATACTGCCCCCTATGTACAAGAATATAACTACTATAATACTGCCCCCTATGTACAAGAATATAACTACTATAATACTACCTCCTATGTACAAGAATATAACTACTATAATACTGCCTCTATGTACAAGAATATAACTACTATAATACTGCCCCCTATGTACAAGAATATAACTACTAGAATACTGCCCCTATGTACAAGAATATAACTACTATAATACTGCCCCCTATGTACAAGAATATAACTACTATAATACTACTCCCTATGTACAAGAATATAACTACTATAATACTGCCCCTATGTGCAAGACTATAACTACTATAATACTGCCTCCTGTGTACAAGAATATAACTACTATAATACTGCTCCTATGTACAATAATATAACTACTATAATACTGCTCCTATGTACAAGAATATAACTACTATAATACTGCCCCCTATGTACAAGAATATAACTACTATAATACTGCCCCCTATGAACAAGAATATAACTACTATAATACTGCCCCTATGTACAAGAATATAACTACTATAATACTGCCCCCTATATACAAGAATATACCTACTATAATACTGCCCCCTATGTACAAGAATATAACTACTATAATACTGCCCCTATGTGCAAGACTATAACTACTATAATACTACCCCCTATGTACAAGAATATAACTACTATAATACTGTCCCTATGTACAAGAATATAACTACTATAATACTGCCCCCTATGTACAAGAATATAACTAATATAATACTGCCCTCTATGTACAAGAATATAACTACTATAATACTGCCTCCTATGTACAAGAATATAACTACTATAATACTGCCTCCTATGTACAAGAATATAACTACTATAATGATCTTTTTATTTAAAACTTGTAACAAAATTATTACAATATATTGACAATAAAATCATAAGAGGAAAACATAAGAATCAACAACGAAAACAAAAAAACAAAACAGAAAAGCAGAACAAAATAAACTGCAGAACAACCGCACAGAAGTTGGCACCCGGATCCTCCTCCAGTTTATACTATGTACATTGTTTTCTAGGTCTTTCTTATATACTGTTTTCAGACTTTCAATGATGTTCTTCATGACCTTATTACAGGAGTTGACTTCCTTATTGATGACCAGGCATATAACTACTATAATACTGCCCCATATGTGCAAGAATATAACTACTATAATACTGCCCCATATGTGCAAGAATATAACTACTATAATACTGCCCTCTATGTACAAGAATATAACTACTATAATACTGCCCTCTATGTACAAGAATATAACTACTATAATACTGCCCCCTATGTACAAGAATATAACTACTATAATACTACTCCTATGTACAAGAATATAACTACTATAATACTGCCTCCTATGTACAAGGATATAACTACTATAATACTGCCCTCTATGTACAAGAATATAACTACTATAATACTGCCTCCTATGTACAAGAATATAACTTCTATAATACTGCCCCCTATGTACAAGAATATTACTACTATAATAATGCCTCCTATGTACAAGAATATAACTACTATAATACTGCTATGTACAAGAATATAACTACTATAATACTTTCCCCTATGTACAAGAATATAACTACTATAATACTGCAGCCTATAAACAGGAATATAACTACCATAATACTGCCTCCTATGCACAATAATGTAACTACTATAAGACCGCCCCCTAAGTACAAGAATATAACTACTATAATACTTCTCCCTATGTACAAGAAACTAACTACTATAAAACTGCCCCGTATGTACAAGAATATAACTACTATAATACTGCCCTATATGTACAAGAATATAACTACTATAATACTGCTCCTATGTACAAGAATATAACTACTATAATACTGCTCCTATGTACAAGAATATAACTACTATAATACTGCTCCTATGTACAAGTGTATAACTACTATAATACTACCTCCGAAGTACAAGAATATAACTACTATAATACTGCCCTCTATGTAAAAAAATATACCTACTATAATACTTCCTCCTAAGTACAAGAATATAACTACTATTATACTACCCCCTATGTACAAGAATATAACTACTATAATACTGTCCCCTATGTACCAGAATATAACTACTATAATACTGCCCCTATGTACAAGAATATAACTACTATAATACTGCTCCTATGTACAAGAATATAACTACTATAATACTGCCCCCTATGTACAAGAATAAAACTACTATAATACTACTCCTATGTACAAGAATATAACTACTATAATACTGCCCCCTATGTACAAGAATATAACTACTATAATACTGCTCCTATGTACAAGAATATAACTACTATAATACTGCCTCCTATGTACAAGAATATAACTACTATAATACTGCTCCTATGTACAAGAATATAACTACTATAATACTACTCCTATGTACAAGAATATAACTACTATAATACTGCCCCCTATGTACAAGAATATAACTACTATAATACTGCTCCTATGTACAAGAATATAACTACTATAATACTGCCCCCTATGTACAAGAATAAAACTACTATAATACTACTCCTATGTACAAGAATATAACTACTATAATACTACCCCCTATGTACAAGTATATAACTACTATAATACTGCACCTATGTACAAGAATATAACTACTATAATACTGCTCCTATGTACAAGAATATAACTACTATAATACTGCCCCCTATGTACAAGAATAAAACTACTATAATACTGCTCCTATGTACAAGAATATAACTACTATAATACTGCCCCCTATGTACAAGAATATAACTACTATAATACTGCTCCTATGTACAAGAATATAACTACTATAATACTGCCTCCTATGTACAAGAATATAACTACTATAATACTGCTCCTATGTACAAGAATATAACTACTATAATACTGCCCCCTATATACAAGAATAAAACTACTTTAATACTACCTCCTATGTACAAGAATATAACTACTATAATACTGCCCCCTATGTAGAAGAATATAATTACTATAATACTGTCCCCTATGTACAAGAATATAACTACTATAATACTGCAGCCTATATACAGGAATATAACTACTATAATACTGCCTCCTATGCACAATAATGTAACTACTATAAGACCGCCCCCTCTGTACAAGAATATAACTACTATAATACTACCCCCTCTGTACAAGAATATAACTACTATAATACTTCTCCCTATGTACAAGAAAATAACTACTATAAAACTGCCCCATATGTACAAGAATATAACTACTATAATACTGCCCCCTATGTACAAGAATACAACTTCTATAATACTGCTCCTATGTACAAGAATATAACTACTATAATACTACCTCCGAAGTACAAGAATATAGCTACTATAATACTGCCCTCTATGTACAAGAATATACCTACTATAATACTTCCTCCTAAGTACAAGAATATAACTACTATTATACTACCCCCTATGTACAAGAATATAACTACTGTAATACTGTCCCCTATGTACCAGAAAATAACTACTATAATACTGCCCCTATGTACAAGAATATAACTACTATAATACTGCTCCTATGTACAAGAATATAACTACTATAATACTACTCCTATGTACAAGAATATAACTACTATAATACTGCAGCCTATATACAGGAATATAACTACTATAATACTGCCTCCTATGCACAATAATGTAACTACTATAAGACCGCCCCCTAAGTACAAGAATATAACTACTATAATACTGCCCCCTATGTACAAGAATATAACTACTATAATACTTCTCCCTATGTACAAGAAAATAACTACTATAAAACTGCCCCGTATGTACAAGAATATAAAAACTATAATACTACCCCCTATGTACAAGAATACAACTACTATAATACTACCTCCGAAGTACAAGAATATAACTACTATAATACTGCCCCTATGTACAAGAATATAACTACTATAATACTACCTCCGAAGTACAAGAATATAACTACTATAATACTGCCCCTATGTACAAGAATATAACTACTATAATACTGCCCTCTATGTACAAGAATATACCTACTATAATACTTCCTCCTAAGTACAAGAATATAACTACTATAATACTGCCCCCTATGTACCAGAATATAACTACTATAATACTGCCCCTATGTACAAGAATATAACTACTATAATACTTCCCCTATGTACAAGAATATAACTACTATAATACTGTCCCCTATGTACAAGAATATAACTACTATAATACTTTCCCCTATGTACAAGAATATAACTACTATAATACTGCCCCCTATGTACCAGAATATAACTACTATAATACTGCCCCCTATGTCCAAGAATATAACTACTATAATACTGCTTCCTATGTACAAGAATATAAGTACTATAATACTGCTCCTATGTACAAGAATATAACTACTATAATACTGCCCCCTATGTAGAAAAATATAACTACTATAATACTGCTGCTATGTACAGGAATATAACTACTATAGTACTGCCTCCTATGTACAAGAATATAACTACTATAATACTGCCTCCTATGTACAAGAATATAACTACTATAATACTGCCCCTATGTACAAGAATATAACTACTATAATACTGTCCCCTATGTACAAGAATATAACTACTATAATACTGCCCCCTATGTACCAGAATATAACTACTATAATACTGCCCCCTATGTCCAAGAATATAACTACTATAATACTGCTTCCTATGTACAAGAATATGAGTACTATAATACTGCTCCTATGTACAAGAATATAACTACTATAATACTGCCCCTATGTACAAGAATATAACTACTATAATAATGCCCCTATGTACAAGAATATAACTACTATAATACTGCCCCCTATGTACAAGCATATAACTACTATAATACTGCCTCCTATGTACAAAAATATAACTACTATAATACTGCCACCTATGTACAAGAATATAAGTACTGTAATACTACCGCCCCTATGTACAAGAATATAACAACTATAATACTGTCCCCTATGTACAAGAATATAAGTACTATAATACTGCCCCCTATGTACAAGAATATAACTACTATAATACTGCCCCCTATGTACAAGAATACAACTACTATAATACTGCCCCCTATGTACAAGAATATAACTACTATAATACTGCCTCCTATGTACAAGAATATAACTACTATAATACTGCCTCCTATGTACAAGAGAATAACTACTATAATACTGCCCCCTATGTACAAGAATATAACTACTATAATACTGCCCTCTATGTACAAGAATATACCTACTATAATACTTCCTCCTAAGTACAAGAATATAACTACTATAATACTGCCCCCTATGTACCAGAATATAACTACTATAATACTGCCCCTATGTACAAGAATATAACTACTATAATACTTCCCCTATGTACAAGAATATAACTACTATAATAATGTCCCCTATGTACAAGAATATAACTACTATAATACTGCCCCCTATGTACCAGAATATAACTACTATAATACTGCCCCCTATGTCCAAGAATATAACTACTATAATACTGCTTCCTATGTACAAGAATATAAGTACTATAATACTGCTCCTATGTACAAGAATATAACTACTATAATACTGCCCCCTATGTAGAAAAATATAACTACTATAATACTGCTGCTATGTACAGGAATATAACTACTATAGTACTGCCTCCTATGTACAAGAATATAACTACTATAATACTGCCTCCTATGTACAAGAATATAACTACTATAATACTGCCCCTATGTACAAGAATATAACTACTATAATACTGCCCCCTATGTACCAGAATATAACTACTATAATACTGCCCCCTATGTCCAAGAATATAACTACTATAATACTGCTTCCTATGTACAAGAATATGAGTATTATAATACTGCTCCTATGTACAAGAATATAACTACTATAATACTGCCCCTATGTACAAGAATATAACTACTATAATAATGCCCCTATGTACAAGAATATAACTACTATAATACTGCCCCCTATGTACAAGCATATAACTACTATAATACTGCCTCCTATGTACAAAAATATAACTACTATAATACTGCCCCCTATGTACAAGAATATAAGTACTATAATACTACCCCCCCCTATGCACAAGAACATAACAACTATAATACTGTCCCCTATGTACAAGAATATAAGTACTATAATACTGCCCCCTATGTACAAGAATATAACTACTATAATACTGCCCCCTATGTACAAGAATACAACTACTATAATACTGCCCCCTATGTACAAGAATATAACTACTATAATACTGCCTCCTATGTACAAGAATATAACTACTATAATACTGCCTCCTATGTACAAGAGAATAACTACTATAATACTGCCCCCTATGTACAAGAATATAATTACTATAATACTGCCCTCTATGTACAAGAATATAACTACTATAATACTGCCCCTATGTACAAGAATATAACTACTATAATACTGCTCCTGTGTACAAGAATAGAACTACTATAATACTGCCCCTATGTACAGAAATATAACTACTATAATACTGCCCCCTATATACAAGAATATACCTACTATAATACTGCCTCCTATGTACAAGAATATAACTACTATAATACTGCCCCCTATGTACAAGAATATAACTACTATAATACTGCCCCCTATGTACAAGAATATAATTACTATAATACTGCCCTCTATGTACAAGAATATAACTACTATAATACTGCCCCCTATGTACAAGAATATAACTACTATAATACAGCCTCCTATGTACAAGAATATAACTACTATAATACTGCCTCCTATGTACAAGAATATAACTACTATAATACAGCCTCCTATGTACAAGAATATAACTACTATAATACTGCTCCTATGTACAGGAATATAACTAATATAATACTGCCCCCTATGTACAAGAAAATAACTACTATAATACTGCCCCTATGTACAAGAATATAACTACTATAATACTGCCTCCTATGTACAAGAATATAACTACTATAATACTGCTCCTATGTACAAGAATATAACTACTATAATACTGCCCCTATGTACAAGAATATAACTACTATAATACTGCCTCCTATGCACAAGAATATAACTACTATAATACCGCCTCCTATGTACAAGAATATAACTACTATAATACTGCCCCCTATGTACAAGAATATAACTACTATAATACTGCCCCTATGTACAGGAATATAACTAATATAATACTGCTCCCTATGTACAAGTGTATAACTACTATAATACTGCCCCTATGTACAAGAATATAACTACTATAATACTGCCTCCTATGCACAAGAATATAACTACTATAATACCGCCTCCTATGTACAAGAATATAACTACTATAATACTGCCCCCTATGTACAAGAATATAACTACTATAATACTGCTCCTATGTACAGGAATATAACTAATATAATACTGCTCCCTATGTACAAGAATATAACTACTATAATACTGCCCCCTATGTACAAGAATATAACTACTATAATACTGCCCCCTATGTACAAGAATATAACTACTATAATACTGCCCCCTATGTACAAGAATATAACTACTATAATACTGCCCCCTATGTACAAGAATATAACTACTATAATACTGCCCCCTATGTACAAGAATATAACTACTATAATACTGCCTCCTATGTACAAGTGTATAACTACTATAATACTGCCCCTATGTACAAGAATATAACTACTATAATACTGCCCCCTATGTACAAGAATATAACTACTATAATACCGCCTGTACTGTACAAGTGGTGGAAATTTCATATAAAGAATGACTGAAATTCCCGTATATAGAAGCTGAATAATACACTGTAACTACAGGACCATGTCAGGTTATGATATAACTGGTGTATAACATTAGCATTGGATACATTGTCTTCCTTTACATTTTCGCTACAATAACCAACCTGGAAACACAGAACACATACTTCAGAGTATTACATGAATTATTTGCAGACTTGACCTGGATTACAGTGAGCTGCCTGCAGCATGCATAGTGGGGTTAGTTGTCTTCTCCCACATGTACAAATACCGATAGCCAACTGATAATTAGAAGATGTAGAGATTCTACTTTATTGGAACTCACAGTCTGAAGTGGCAGGAAACGTGTTCTGTTGAGTTTATTATATTTGATTATGAAAGCCTGGAAATAAATGTATATATCTACATTTATGTAAAAGCTCTGGAGTATAATACAGGATCAGTACAGGATAAGTAATGTATGTGCACAATGACTCCACCAGCAGAAGACTGAGTGCAGCTCTGGGGTATAATACAGGATGTAACTCAGCAGCAGTACAGGATAAGTAATGTATGTACACAGTGACTCCACCAGCAGAATAGTGAGTGCAGCTCTGGAGTATAATACAGGATGTAACTCAGGATCAGTACAGGATAAGTAATGTATGTACACAGTGACTCCACCAGCAGAATAGTGAGTGCAGCTCTGGAGTATAATACAGGATGTAACTCAGGATCAGTACAGGATAAGTAATGTATGTACACAGTGAATCCACCAGCAGAATAGTGAGTGCAGCTCTGAAGTATAATACAGGATATAACTCAGGATCAGTACAGGATAAGTAATGTATGTGCACAGTGACTCCACCAGCAGAATAGTGAGTGCAGCTCTGGAGTATAATATAGGATGTAACTCAGAAGCAGTACAGGATAAGTAATGTATGTACACAGTGACTCCACCAGCAGAATAGTGAGTGCAGCTCTGGAGTATAATACAGGATGTAACTCAGGAGCAGTACAGGATAAGTAATGTATGTACACAGTGACTCCACCAGCAGAAGAGTGAGTGCAGCTCTGGAGTATAATACTGAATGTAACTCAGGATCAGTACAGGATAAGTAATGTATGTATATAGTGACTCCACCAGCAGAATAGTGAGTGCAGCTCTAGAGTATAATACAGGATGTAACTCAGGATCAGTACAGGAAAAATAATGTATGTACACAGTGACTCCACCAGCAGAATAGTGAGTGCAGCTCTGCAGTATCCTCTATGGTAAAGGCTCATTTACACGGGTGTAAAGATGCTCTGTATTACACACAAATCTTTATGGTGTGTAATATGGAGTGTATAGAAGCCTTTGAATTTAATGGGTTTTTTCACATCAGTATATTTTCCCACAGTTTTCAGGTCGTGTGAAAATATATGCAGCATGTCGTATTTTGATGCATAATGCACACCAAGATAGGCCCTAGAAGTGAACGGAACAGTGCAAACACACAGTGAATACGCATGAAACATCCAGATTTGTGCATGAAGTGAATGGGCTTTTCTCGCATATTGTATGCGCATAAATATGCTGTGCATTTACATGTGCAAAGAAAGGTCAGTAAGAACTAAATGCGCAGCAAATACACCATATTCAGTCTGTCAATATGCTGCGTCTTCATGAACTGAAACCCAAGTGTCCATGTGAAGCCCTTAGCGGAACTTTTGTTTCTATGCCTCTCCTGATTGGGTTATGTATTATTCCGGATGGGTCGGGTCTGTCGCCTCTGTTCGATGGTGACATTAAGTTTGCGGTGTGGGATTTCCCATTATGTTGGTAGGACAGGTGATGAGAACAATGGCTGCTGCTTCATCCCCACCTGTCAGGTATAACCACTGATGGGAACGCATGAGTTTCCAAAAAAATGCTTTAACCCTTTCCAATCCACTGTCTGACGTCTAAAGACATTCTGATTGAGGCTGTACAGGTCCGATGTTGGAAGACATCCGGCAGGGTATTATTAGTGTATATTACTGGCCGCTCTGTTGTTGGGGGGGCCTCTCCAACATGTCACATACTGCAGTACTGGTTCTAGCCAGCAGATGGTGCCATTGTATAATGGCAGAAAGACAAAGCGCCCTAGGAAACCCTGAATACAAAGTTGGATTGCAAAGGGTTAAAACCAGATCAGACTCACAAATCGCAGGCATGTGAGTGTGACGCATTTGTTACCGCTCCCATAGTAAATAATAATATGTGCAGTGGTTTTTCAAACTCAGACTACCAGCCTGAGAGAAAAATTGCTTGTGTAAAAAATATGACCCTCGCGGATTTCTGCTGCAGATTTCCGCAGCGGATGCACTTTAAATTGTCTTTTTTTTCATGCGGGGGATCCATTGGCATGGAGGAGAATCGATCCCACCCGCATGTGATCCGCGTAAAAATGGAGCATGTCGCTTTTTTTCCCCCATGTGTGAAATCCGCAAATCACCTAAAATACCATCCGCAGATATTTAATTACCCGCGGATGGTCAATGCTTTCCTATGGGATGCCGGTATGCGGATTTGATAAATATATTTCCCCGTGGACATGAGGCCTGAGTGAACCTACTCAGAGTTCTGTCCTTCTCGGAATCAGACGGAACTCGTATGGGGACATCACCCATATGGATACACCCTCGACTGACCGTCCTCATCGCCACCATCATTGCCTCCCATAAGACCAGCACTTTCCTCACCTGATATACACTTATTGTTCACAGCAATCCCTCCCCAAGGAGTATATATATATGTAACATCCCTTACATAGACGTTGTCTTTCTCTGTGTGATTGTAACATTGTTATAAGTGATTACAATATCAGAGTAAAAGGACCATTTATTGTGGAAAACCGACCCCTTGTAGGGAGGCTCTAGTACCCTGTTGTACCGCCTCTAGCTTGGATACAAGATGTGATACGGGGGGCATGGAGGCTCTAGTACCCTGTTGTACAGCCTCTAGCTTGAATAGAAGATGTGATACAGGCAGGCATGGAGGCTCTAGTACCCTGTTCTACTACCTCTACCTTGGATACAAGATGTGATACCGATGGGCATGGAGGCTCTAGTACCCTGTTGTATCGCCTCTACCTTGGATACAGGATGTGATACAGGCGGGCATGGAGGCTCTAGTACCCTGTTCTACTACCTCTATCTTGGATACAAGATTTAATATGTGCGAGCCTGAAGGCTCTAGTACTCTGATGTACCACCTCTAGCTTGGATAGAAGATGTGATACAGGTGGGCATGAAGGCTCTAGTACCCTGTTGTACCACCTCTAGCTTGGATAGAAGATGTGATACAGGTGGGCATGGAGGCATACAGGTTCTGTGTGGTATCCTGCTTAATACCACTCTACATTTACTGTAACTGAGCCTCTAGATCGTGCAAACTCGTGGGCTGTCAAAGTTGGCATCCCAGATGGTCCCATACATGTTCTATTGGTGATAAATCTGGTGACGGGCAACCACCCATTGTGTGTGCGGCCAAGCATTATTATGCTGCCTCTTGGAAGCCGCCATGAGAGGAACACATGTGGCTGCAGGATGTCCTGAACATATTGCTGAACTGTCCCTCGTACCACTACTAGGGGGACCGACTGTCATATGCGATGGCCTCTCCAGACCATCACACCAGTGGGGGGCAGGATTGGGGGACTCACTCCAAGGTCTCCAGATATAAACATGGCCATCGTCCATGCCCAAACTAAACCTGGATTCATTGCTGAAGACAAGCCAGTTTCACCCTGTAGCATCCAGTTTCGTAGTTTATGACACCACTTCAAGTGAAGGCGATGGTGGGTATCAAAGGCCGTGCATGTAATGGGCGCTTTGAGACAAAATGTTCTTCAGCCGAGCACCTGGAAATGGTTCCGACAGACACAGGGGTGTAACGATGACGCCACCTGTCTCTGGATGGCGGACAATGAAGCTGCTCATACTTGTTAGACAATCAGATGATTTTCTCTACTGTCCTGATCCGGTCACCTTGTGTGCCCTCACACATCCACTGGTCCCAACACCTCCTAACAGTCTGGTCAGACGCTCCTCTCTACTGGTGGTCTGTAGGGGGTCCTGATCCGGTCACCTTGTGTGCCCTCACACATCCACTGGTCCCAGCACCTCCTAACAGTCTGGTCAGACGCTCCTCTCTACTGGTGGTCTGTAGGGGGTCCTGATCCCGGTCACCTTGTGTGCCCTCACACATCCACCGGTCCCAACACCCCTAACAGTCTGGTCAGACGCTCCTCTCTTCTGGTGGTCTGTAGGGAGCGTCCTGAGCCCGGTCACCTTGTGTGCCCTCACACATCCACTGGTCCCAACACCTCCTAACAGTCTGGTCAGACGGTCCTCTCTACTGGTGGTCTGTAGGGGGCATCCTGAGCCCAGTCACCTTGTGTGCCCTCACACATCCACTGGTCCCAACACCTCCTAACGGGTCAGAACGGCCCGGTGGAGGACAATTCATAGCTACGACCATCCAGCTTCTCGAATCCCAATAATGCGCCCCCCTCTGGTAATGGGGTGAAATCTCTTCTCTGCGTCGTAGAGGCGTCTAGTGGTCAACAAGCTCTACAAGCGGAAGAAGAGGTCACTACACACAGGGAGCCTCCAAGAGCCTCTTATAGGCCAAGGGGGGAGCCACTTTCAGGGCCTCCGTTGTCAAGACCGTTCATCTAATCACCACAACTCTCATCATTACAGATCTGCTGAGATAGAACTGCAAAACCACGACTTATTTTTGGGGCCGGATTGTTTTGACAAAAATTGTACTTTGTGCTGCTGTTATATTTAATCGGTCCACGGGGATCGCCCATTAGTCTCTATTCCCTTCATTACATGCTTTGTAACTCCATCAGTGTCCCCACCAGATGAGCATATTTCTCTCCTGAAATCCTCTGCTCCGCTGTTGTCTCTGATGCTATAGCTGGCTCTCTGTGCTCCCAGCAATATGATACAATGTAGCAGTTATAACTATCACTGACATAAAACACCAGTCACTGGAACTCTTTCCAAGCTGTCATATACACACAGCGAGCGTCTGGTGACATGATGGTCGGGCGTCTCCGGGACTGCGAGGTGTCTGCAGAGATCCACTGATTATCATTATTCTAATTATCATCTTCCGTGTGTGATGCCGGAGGTCACACTGATGCGGGATGATGGTATACAGCTGTGTGCGGAGACAAGAGCGCTATGTACATGCCAAGAAGCCTGGCACAGAGAGGCGGCGGCACATCATATCCAGGGTTGGAACCCAACAAGTGGATGGCTGAAGGCGACGTCTATATTACAGACTCCTCCAGATTTGTGGCTCGATTATACTAGATGAGGCCAAAAGGAAAACCCAAATCTTTGCTTCATTGTATCTTGTAGAAGTAAATGAAACCAATGTCTGAGCCAGGAGCGGACTATCAGGTATCTGAGCCCACGGAGGGGGGGGGGGGGGGGGGGTGACATCACCGCACACGCTGCATGACATCACTTAATGAGTTAGTAGTTGTTAATGCAAACTAAAGGCCCAATTCACATTTGCATCCTGGGCTCCAGCAGATTTCTGTTGATCGGTTCCATCCTCAGAACTAAACAAACCGACAGATCCAGCGTATTGCAGAGGCTTTTGGTTAGTCAGTATTTCCACAGATGAAATATCACAGCATGCTGTTATTTCATTGGACATTTTCTGCAGGATTTGTGCTGGATCTATCTCATATCTATCTATCTATCTATCTATCTATCTATCTATCTATCTATCTCATATCTATCTATCTCATATCTATCTATCTATCTATCTATCTATCTATCTATCTATCTATCTATCTCATATCTATCTATCTATCTATCTATCTCATATCTATCTATCTATCTCATATCTATCTATCTCATATCTATTTCATATCTATCTATCTATCTATCTCATATCTATCTCATATCTATCTATCTATCTATCCATCTCATATCTATCTATCTATCTATCTCATATCTATCTCATATCTATCTATCTCATATCTATCTCATATCTATCTATCTATCTATCCATCTCATATCTATCTATCTATCTATCTATCTCATATCTATCTCTCATATCTATCTCATATCTATCTCATATCTATCTATCTATCTATCTCATATCTATCTCTCATATCTATCTCATATCTATCTATCCATCTATCTATCCATCTCATATCTATCTATCTATCTATCTATCTCATATCTATCTCTCATATCTATCTCATATCTATCTCATATCTATCTATCTATCTATCTATCTATCTATCTATCTATCTATCTCATATCTATCTATCCATCTCATATCTATCTATCTATCTATCTATCTATCTATCTCATATCTATCTATCCATCTATTTATCTATTTCATATCTATTTATTTATCTATCTATATATCTCATATATTTCTATCTATCTTCTATCTCTCTCTTATCGCTCTATCTCATATCTATCTATCTATGTATCTATGTATCTATCTATCTATCTCATATCTATTTATCTATCTATCTCATATCTATCTATCTCATATATTTCTATCTATCTATCGATCTATCTTCTATCTATCTATCTATTTATCTATCTCATATTTATTTATCTATCTATCTATCCATCTATTTATTTATCTCATATCTATCTATCTATCTCATATTTACTATCTATCTCATATCTATCTATCTATCTATCTATCTATCTCATATCTATCTATCTCATATATTTCTATCTATCTCCTATCTATCTCATATATCTATCTATCTATTTATCTACCTCATATCTATCTATCTATCTATCTATCTCTCTATCTATCTATCTATCTCTCTATCTCCCATATCTATCTATCTATCTATCCATCTATCTCCCATCTATCTCTCTATCTATCTCCCATCTATCTATCCATCTATCTCCCATCTATCTATCTATCTCTCTATCTATCTATGGAAACATCATACGGGTTTTTATGCATTGTCAATGTAGCCTTTTATGTTCACAGCATTGTTTCTGCAGTAGAAAATCCGCTGAGGATTTTGGTGGGGATCCATGTTGAAATCTGCGTCAAAATCTGCGTGCAAGGGCAAAATCATATGACCCTATGCTCACCGCTACGGAGCGTAATTGTGCATGAACCAGGCTTTAGGGATTTTTCCAGACCAATCACATTCCACGCTAGTATGCACGATTATGAAAAATCAGCACTGAGATAGATCCTGCCGTAGGATTCCCTTCATGCCAGACAGATCCTATCTTTTCTCGCCCGTACTATTAACGGACAAGAATACCGCTAGTGGAAACAAAACCATTAACATCAATGGTTCCGTTTTGTCTCATTATGATAATCACGGACACATAACGGGACGAGACCACGCCCATCTATTTAAGCTCTAGGATTCAGATCCTGTTACGGATTTTTCAGAAGATTTCCTCGTACCTGAAGAGGTGAAATCCTCTTAAGAATCCGGAGCACGCCAATTTTTAAACTCATTACTGCCTATCAATTGCACCGCGGATTCTGCATGGACCGTACCGTACCGCATATATACTACATGTGGACATTTGTACCCTCAGTCTGGTGGAGCAAGGGGCGCCGTGTACCAGTTCTGGTCAACGATGTAGCCAGACACTCCTGGGCTCAGTCTGTAATACGGACACCGCTGTAATTGATATGTGGGCCAACGGGACCCTTCAAGCCCTGGAACTTGGTTGGGCCTCCAACTTCTACATCACCTGTATTTCCACTGCCGGTTGTGGTGACATTTTGCAGGCACTGCTTATCATAAGGAAATATATAGCCGACTGTAATGCAACTGATCAGGATGCTTTCAATAGTTCAACCTAAATATGCAGAAGACCAAACTGCTCTTTAGATTTTGGGTCCCGGAGTAACTGATTATGGTGTGAGGGGTTCCTCAACATCAGCAGCTGTAGTCAAGAGAACTACAATATGAAGGCTCATTGAGCCTGCAGCACCTCTTTAGGGGAAAGGGAGCATTACATGCTGCCTACTGAACTCAATGGTCATTGGTGGTCCTCCATGGACCAGAGGAAGTCCACATGTGGGTTCCATCCTGTAATGGGTCATCTCTTCTCTGCCCTTTATTTTATGTGTTTTTTTACTCTTTTTTGTGTATTAGCTAATTGTATAATGACTTATGAGCTTCCTGGTCATCAGCTAGATCTGCTTTAGCACCATGTCCATATGATATCTGAATTACAGCTAGCTTTGTATGTCTTGTACTTGTCCTGACGTAACTGTCTGTTCTGTGTGTGACTGTGATACATTTACATTCCATATTTACCTAGAACATATCTGACTTAATTCTAGGTTCCTACCAGCCATAAGAAAGAAGGTGTCTATGACGTGCCAAAAAGTCAGCCGATAAGTGTACGTATCATTTCTTATCTTAAGACATTTCTATTGATCTATGCACCTATAATATTACTGTGTCCAGTATTAATACTGTAGACGGGTGGGGGGGGGGGTGGTAAGTGTGGCCTTAACAATTTGGGTGCTCCCATATTACTGGCCTGTGGGGGCAATGAGGAGAGACATGGGGGTGAAGACTTTCTCCATAACTACAACTCAACAGTTAATGGCATTAGGTGCTAACTTCTCCTTTAAGAACTGTGTCACATGACTGTATTTTGGGGGTAGCTGCCAAGAGGCCACCATATAGACTCTGTATGGCCACATTTAAAGGGGTTGTCTAAAAAAATAAAAGCACAACACTAGCCCATGGACTGCAGGTGTATTGCATTTGACTTGAATGAGGATGAACTGCAATACTAGGCACAGCCTGTGGATACGAGTGGCGCTGTGGACGGTATTATAGTTTCTTCTAATTTTGACCAGCCCCTTAAAATGTGAGGTGACAAGGCCTAATATGAACGTCAACCTCTTCCTTCAATGGTTGGAAGAATAGGTGACGTTCATTAATGCTGCTGACGGTGATGCCAGTTACAGAATAACTTGAGTTTCAGTGTTTAAAGGAGATGCCCAATGATGTGAAATAATCCCAGTAACTATCTAAGGGTCTGACTGTTGGCACCCCTCAAATCACAAGAACAGGGTCCCATTTCAGTGGGACTGCCAGAGATAGTCGCCAAGTTCTAGTTCCCGGCTATGTCCGGTAGTGCCACTGAATTACTAGAGCAGTAGTACGCACCTCCATTCATTCGGGAACACTCAGGACCCCCCAGTAAGGAGGAGACGGGGAAGCGGGACCCCTGACTCAGGATCACTGGGGCTCTCAGCGCTTGGACTGCCACCGATTAGATAGATATCCCCTATACTTCATCTCACAGGAGCTGACGGGGGGGGGGGGGGCGCATGTTCTATTTCTGTAGTTCTGTTACTTTGTTTCTTTCTTCATTGTTATTATTCCAGGTCGTTTGATGTAACTGTCACATAACGTCTTCAAGATTGTGTTGTTAGGGAAGTCGTGTTATTGTTCTTATGACGGCTTTGATCAGGTCTGTGGAAGTCATACAGAAGGGTGGGCTTGATTTAAAAAATAATAATTGGATCCACTGAATGGCCACTTTATTAGAGACCCCCATCTAGTAACAGGTTGGACCTGTTTTGGCCTTCACAACCGCAGTAATTCATCATGGTGTAGATTCCACTGGGTGATGAAATTGCTCTGCAGGAAGATCGGCCCCTGCGGACAGGAAGATACTTGTAGATGGAGATACTGACATGTTCTGACCAGCTGACAGGAAGGGGTCAGCGATTCACGCTGCTTGTGCCAAATTCTGACCTCCCATTAGCGCGGAGCAACAGAGATCTGAATCCAACTGACCAGGAGATGTTTTTCCGCTGCTCAGTGATACAATTTTTGCGCTCTTTTTGCCGCTGAAGTCTATTCTATTTCTATTAAACAAAATGGAGCTGAAACTGGTCGTCTGCTGTTATGGCCATCGGTGGTAAGGAACGGGGAGCTGGGCATTCAGACATGGTAGTTGGAGCGCCAGCGTTGTATTCAGATGTAGATAGATATGAGACAGAGATATATGACATAGATAGGTAGAGAGATATGAGATAGATAGATATGAGATATGAGATATGAGATATGAGATAGATAGATAGATAGATAGATAGATATGAGATAGATAGATAGATAGATAGATAGATAGATATGAGATAGATAGATATGACATAGATAGATAGATAGATAGATAGATATGAGATAGATAGATATGAGATATTAGATAGATAGATATGAGATATGAGATATGAGATATGAGATAGATAGATAGATAGATAGATAGATAGATAGATAGATAGATAGATAGATAGATAGATAGATATGAGATAGATAGATAGATAGATAGATAGATAGATAGATATGAGATAGATAGATATGACATAGATAGATAGATAGATAGATAGATAGATAGATAGATAGATAGATAGATATGAGATAGATAGATATGACATAGATAGATAGATAGATAGATAGATAGATAGATAGATATGAGATAGATAGATATGAGATATTAGATAGATAGATATGAGATATGAGATATGAGATAGATAGATAGATAGATAGATAGATAGATAGATAGATAGATAGATAGATAGATGTGAGATAGATAGATAGATAGATATGAGATAGATAGATAGATAGATAGATAGATATGAGATAGATAGATATGACATAGATAGATAGATAGATAGATAGATAGATAGATAGATAGATATGAGATAGATAGATATGAGATATTAGATAGATAGATATGAGATAGATAGATAGGAGATAGATAGATAGATAGATCGATCGATATGGGATGGATAGATATGAGATAGATAGATATGAGATATTAGATAGATAGATAGATAGATATGAGATAGATAGATAGGAGATAGATAGATAGATAGATCGATAGATATGAGATAGATAGATATTAGATGGATAGATATCTACAGATTCTACAGGTTGGGGACGCAGTATATATTATATATACTCTGTAATAGATTCTATGTTCTCCGCATCATTTTGAGTACATTTTTAGCTTTTGACATTTCTTTGGTAGGCGATCAGCGTTGGCAGGAGGGATCGTTAGATTAAATCAGGGCATTTGTCAGCGCAGTGTCTTAATTAGGTTGGGTTGTACTAGCACAATGTAATCACCGCTGACAGCGCTATCTCATATGTCACATCTGACATTTCCTCCCCATATCAGCCTACTTAACTCTTTACGGTCTCATGAACATATTGCAGCTGCATTTATGCGTTCAGTTTAGTCCGGACAGGAACCCCGCCATCATGCTCTGAGCTCCGCGGTCAGGCCAGCACGCTCATTACGTATTACAGATGCATAGATGCAGCGTTTGTGTGATACCGGCCTCATGTTAGACCATTTTACTGGCTTTATATTATAGCTTATCTTATTCTCCAGCCACAACCAAAGCTGCATTCAAAATCCTTTGGGCTTCATGTTAGCTCTTAATCAATAAGACCTCACTGCTGCCTCCTGGTGGCTCACATAGGTTGCCTGGTGTGAGGTACAGTGTATATACAAGAGGTCTGATTATAGAAGAGCCTCCCTCTCCATGATACAATTCAGAAATGTAACTGCAGCTTTGGATGTGATTGGAGTATAATATATAATAATACAGTGCGAGGTAAAGTCAGTGCTGACCCTTGTAAGGTAATCTCACACATTAAAGACCCCATCCTACCAGAAAAACAATACAAGCCAGCAATAATAAGCCAGCCTTGGTAGAATGAGGGTCCGAAGATGTCCTGTCCGGGGGAGACCCCCATCTATCATGCCCCTTTAAAAATCCTCCCCAAAAGGGTCATACAGGAAAAACATGGTGTATTTCTTCCAAAAACAGCTCCAGCCCTGTCCTCAGGCTGCTTATGGTATTGCAGCTCAGCCCTATTCACTGCAGTGGAGCTCCGCTGCAGGACCCAGCTCATGGCTGACACCAGAAAACAACACCACTCACATGTTCAAATATAAAATGATTAGTCGGTGCTGGACTAAAGCCGCCATCTGTGCGCCGGTCCTTTAATTCGCACCTCGCTCTCCTTCTAGATCGCAGCCACCAGACGCTCGTACAACATTTTTATGGCACAAAATAATTAAGTTGAGTTGAAAATAATAACTTTGTGTCCGCAGGCGTTAATAACCGAGAGCTTAGAGCGCGCTGCGTCACCGCCGCCACCGCTGCGCCCGTACCGCGGTCTCATAACACAGCAGATCGGATATAATTACAATGAGGAAACATGGAGACACAAATCACATCCCCCCCACCCCGACGGACGCAGGACGAGTACGCATCACAATGTGTGCCAAGCGGTGTATCTAAGCCTGTACTGGCCACTGAACAACTGTATCTAAGCCTGTACTGGCCACTGAACAACTGTATCTAAGCCTATACTGGCCACTGAACAACTGTATCTAAGCCTGTACTGGCCACTGAATAACTGTATCTAAGCCTGTACTGGCCACTGAACAGCTGTATCTAAGCCTATACTGGCCACTGAATAACTGTATCTAAGCCTGTACTGGCCACTGAACAGCTGTATCTAAGCCTATAGTGGCCACCGAACTGCTGTATCTAAGCCTATACTGGCTACCGAACTGCTGTATCTAAGCCTATACTGGCTACTGAACTGCTGTATCTAAGCCTATAGTGGCCACCGAACTGCTGTATCTAAGCCTATACTGGCTACTGAACTGCTGTATCTAAGCCTATAGTGGCCACCGAACTGCTGTATCTAAGCCTATACTGGCCACCGAACTGCTGTATCTAAGCCTATACTGGCCACCGAACTGCTGTATCTAAGCCTATACTGGCTACTGAACCGCTGTATCTAAGCCTATACTGGCCACTCAACAGCTGTATCTAAGCCTATACTGGCCACTGAACAACTGTATCTAAGCCTATACTGGCCACTCAACAGCTGTATCTAAACCTGTACTGGCTACTGAACTGCTGTATCTAAGCCTATACTGGCCACTCAACAGCTGTATCTAAGGCTATACTGGCCACTAAACCGCTGTATCTAAGCCTATACTGGTTACTGAACCGCTGTATCTAAGCCTATACTGGCCACTCAACAGCTGTATCTAAGCCTATACTGGCCACTGAACAACTGTATCTAAGCCTATACTGGTTACTGAACCGCTGTATCTAAGCCTATACTGGCTACTGAACCACTGTATCTAAGCCTATATTGGCCACTCAACAGCTGTATCTAAGCCTATACTGGCCACTGAACAACTGTATCTAAGCCTATACTGGTTACTGAACTGTTGTATCTAAGCGTATACTAGCCACTGAACAGCTGTATCTAAGCCTATACTGGCTACTGAACAACTGTATCTAAGCCTATACGGGACACTGCACAGCTGTATCTAAGCCTATAATGTATGATACTGGCTGCTGAGTTGTTCATCTAAGACTATAATGTGTGATACTGTATGCTGAATGGTGTATCTAAGCCGATCATCTGTGATATTAAGTACGGTGTCATTATAGTACCCAGGGCTATTATGTGTGATATTGCATGCTGAGTGGTTGCATGTAGGCTTATCACCCATGATACTGCCTGTTGAACCGTATCTAAGCCAATCATGTGTGATTAGTGGTGTATCTTAGCCTATAATGTGTCATACTTTCTGATGAACCCCTGTATCTAATCCTATAATCAGTGATACAGTCTGCTGAGCCACTCTATCTAAGCCTAACATGTGTGATGAGCGGTGTATCTAAGGCTTTTATGTGTGATTAGTGCTGTATCTAAGCCTATCGTGTGTCATACTGGTTGCAGAACTGTATCTAATCCTCTCATGGGTGATACTGTATGCTGAGCCATCTATAATGCTAACTGTTGGGCCGATAATCCTATTATGTGTGATACTGCCTGCTGAGCCGCTGTATCTAAGCCTATTATGTGCGAGGCTCTGTGATGAGTATAGTATCTAAGCCTATCATGTGTGATATTATGTGCTCAGTGGTGTATCTAAGCCTATCATGTGTGATATTATGTGCTCAGTGGTGTATCTAAGCCTATCATGAATCATACTTACTGCTGTATCTAAAGCTATCATGTGTGATAAGCAGTGTATCTAAGCCCACTGTGTGTGATGAGCTGTATATGTAAGCCTACTACATGTGATATTGTGTGATGAGCGGTGTATCTAAGCCTATCACATATCACATTGCTGTATCCGAGCCTATCATGTGTGATACACGGGGTTCATTCTTGGTGTTTGTGTCCTGCACGGTCATAAATAGTCGGAGACCCGCCTCTCGCCGCGCAGCCCATGACTTTTGGGACAATATAGTGACAGCCCGCCGACTCGCTCCCGCATTGCGCAGAGCGCGGTCCAGGCGGAGCGGGGGCTGGCCGCAGGGGCCGGATCATTAATAAGCTCTGACTCTCATCTGGCAGATCCTGATATATATGCCGTATATTCTCCGGTCGTGTACAGGATGACGGGTGCAGAATACTAGCAGCCGCTCTTAAAGGGGTACTACACCTAGTATTCTGTCTGCTCATCTGATTTGCTGGTGAATATAAACTATTGTTCCCTGTTATCAGCCATTTCACGTGTTATTCAATAGGATAAATGACGGAAAGTACAAATACTGTATAACCTGCTGATCCTCTGACTGCACATCATATAACGCTCCGGAAAACTGACGCCTTGGACTGCCTCTAGCTTGGATACAAGATGTGATATGGTCGGGCATGGAGGCTCTAGTACCCTGTTGTACTACCTCTAGCTTGGATATAAGATGTGATACGGGTGGGCATGGAGGCTCTAGTACCCTGGTGTACCACCTCTAGCTTGGATACAAGATGTGATACATGGGGGCATGGAGGCTCTAGTACCCTGTTGGGCCGCATCTAGCTTGGATACAAGATGTGATACGGGGGGCATGGAGGTCACGTGTAAGAATGTTGTGGGGGCTCCTGTGACCCCCTTGTGTGTGCGGCCGAGCATTATCCTGCTGGAAGCCGCCATAAGAGGAACACATGTGGCTGCAGGATGTCCTGAACATATCGCTGAGCTGTCATTGTCCCTCCTACCACTACTAAGGGGGGCCGACAGTTGTATGCGTTGGCCTCCCCAGGCCATCACACCAGCAGGGGGCAGTGTACCGCTCCACAGCAAAGGCAGGATTGAGGCGTCACCCCCAGGGCTCCAGACACGAACACGGCCGTCATCAGTGCCCAAAATAAATTTGGATTCATCGCTGAAGACAACCCGGTTCCAGCGTTCAGTTTCATCGTTCATAACATCACTGCAAATGACGGAGATGGTGGGTGGGTGTCAGAGGCCGTACATATAACGGGCGCTGTGAGACCAAATGTTCTTCAGCCAAGCGCCTGGAAATAGTTCCGACAGACACCGGGATCTAACAATGGCGCCACCTGTGTCTGGATGGTGGACAACGGAACAGTTGGAGCTGCTGGTGCTTGTCGGATGATCAGACGCTCCTCTCTACTGGTGGTCTGTAGGGGGCATCCTGAGCCCGGTCACCGTGTGTGCCCCCATCCACTGGTCCTAATACCCCCTAACAGTCTGGTCAGACGCTCCTCTCTACTGGCGGTCTGTAGGGGGCGTCCTGAGCCCGGTCACCTTGTGTGCCCCCATCCACTGGTCCCAACACCTCCTAACAGTCTGGTCAGACGCTCCTCTCTACTGGTGGTCTGTCGAGGGTCCTGAGCCCGGTCACCTTGTGTGCCCTCACACATCTACTGGTCCCAACACCTCCTAACAGTCTGGTCAGACATTCATCTCTACTGGTGGTCTGTAGGGGGCGCCCTGAGCCCGGTCACCTTGTGTGCCCCCATCCACTGGTCCCAACACCTCCTAACAGTCTGGTCAGACACTCCTCTCTACTGGTGGTCTGTAGGGGGGTCCTGAGCCCGGTCACCTTGTGTGCCCTCACACATCTACTGGTCCCAACATCTCCTAACAGTCTGGTCAGACACTCATCTCTACTGGTGGTCTGTCGGGGTTCTGAGCCTAGTCACCTTGTGTGCCCCCATCAACTGGTCCCAACACCCCCTAACAGTCTGGTCAGACACTCATCTCTACTGGTGGTCTGTAGGGGGCATCCTGAGCCCGGTCACCTTGTGTGCCCTCACACACCCACCGGTCCCAACACCCCCTAACAGTCTGGTCAGACGCTCCTCTCTACTGGTGGTTTGTCGGAAGGTCCTGAGCCCAGTCACCTTGTGTGCCCTCACACATTCTCTGGTCCCAACATTTCCTAACAGTCTGGTCAGACACTCATCTCTACTGGTGGTCTGTAGGGGACGCCCTGAGCCCGGTCACCTTGTGTGCCCTCACACATCCACTGGTCCCAACACCTCCTAACAGTCTGGTCAGACGCTCCTCTCTACTGGTGGTCTGTAGGGGGCATTCTGAGCCCGGTCACCTTGTGTGCCCTCACACATCCACTGGACCCAACACCTCCTAACAGTCTGGTCAGACGCTCCTCTCTACTGGTGGTCTGTCGGGGGTCCTGAGCCCGGTCACCTTGTGTGCCCTCACACATCCACTGGTCCCAACACCTCCTGTCTAGTCAGATGGTCCTCTCTACTGGTGGTCTGTAGGGGGCGTCCTGAGCCCAGTCACCTTGTGTTCCCTCACACATCCACTGGTCCCAACACATCCTAACGGTCTGGTTAGATGCTCCTCACTACTGGTGGTCTGTCGGGGGGTCCTGAGCCTGGTCACCTTGTGTGCCCTCACACATCTACAGGTCCCAACACCCCCTAACAGTCTGGTCAGACGCTCCTCTCTACTGGTGGTCTGTAGGGGGCGTCCTGAGCCCGGTCACCTTGTGTGCCCTCACAAGAGCCTCTTATAGGCCAAGGGGGGAACCACTTTTATGGCCTCCGGTGACAAGACTGCTCATCTAATCCCCACAACTCTCATCATTTACATAGCTGCCTGAGATGGAACTGCATGCCGGGTTATACAACAAAACGACAACTTCTTTTACAGGCCGGATTGTTGTTTTTACAAAGACTGTATGTGAGACAGATATCAGCCCCCCCCCCCCCCCCGGCCCTTTATATCCCCCAGACTCCCAGTATCAGTTACATTTAATGTGCGGATACTGCAGTCACAAGTTATATATATATAATGTCTTCTACTCCAGTCCCATCCAAAGCTGTATTCACGGCTCAGGCTCCTGCTAGCTCCCCCTCTGCAGCACATTGGGGGACATCTATCATATGGCATTTTTCTGGTGGGCAAAAGTAGCAAATTTGGCGCACTCACCAAAAACGCAGCTGTCTGTGGGTTTCCACCAAGCCCTATCACGTTTTCAAAAAAGTGGGCGGGCCTAGCAAAATAGGGCGTGGCCACGCAGGCCCACCTTGTTTACTGTAATGTACGCCAGAAGCCGGCACAGGACTTCATCTGGCGCCATAGTGCTGGCAGATGCCACGTATATATTACGAGGTCTGCACCTTTTGTCACAGTAACGCCGGAGCGCACGCTACGTAGACTGGTGTGTGATACGCCGGGCTGTGTACATACGCCCCATTGTGTCTTTTTGTTGTCTTCTGCTATTTTGTCGGATGTAGCAGAGCTGGGTTTGTCAATTAGCTCTATAAAGATAAATATAAAGATTCAACTCCACAGTATTCGGTTTTTCATGGCATTTCACTATTTTCCCCAATTAATAGCTCGATTCGTCCGATGTAGCAGAGCTGACTTTGCAATTTGGCACAACTCATCCTAACATGGCAATATGTTATTTATGTGTTTCGATCACCCTCCATAGGGCTGCGTGTAGACAAGACGGCTCCACGCGGCTGAGAAAACCGCGCAAGATTCGTGCGCCCTGAGACGGACAAATACAAACATTGTTCGTTTGAATACGCTGATACGTTACGCAAAAATGACTAATTTGCGGCACAAATACCTTGCACTGACACGTGCACAATTGCGCAAATGCCGTGTAAAGTCACCGAAACTCTGATATTATTGGGGGCCTTTAAGGCCCTTTTATATGGAACAATCATTAAAAAAAATTAAAAAATCGTCCAAACAAGTGACAGCGAGCGCTAATCAGTGAGCGCTAATCAGTGAGCGCTAATCAGTGAGCGCTAATCAGTGAGCGCTAATCAGTGAGCGCTAATCAGTGAGCGCCAATCATTCCGTGTGAACGCGAGGCGACAAAAACGATAGCTGTTCACTTTCCGCTTGTTGTTCATTTCGTGCAGCCGGAACCCCGTCGTTGCGTCGTTTGCTTATCGTTCGGTTTACGTAGTGCTCGTTAGTCCCTTACAGAGAGCTAGTACTAATATGACAAACTCAGCTCTGCTGCATCAGTCAAACTAGATTTTTGCAGAATTTACTATTTCCACGTGTGACAATAAAAGCGTAAGATTACCGCTATTCACTGTATTTTCTTGTTTTTCGCCATTTTCTCCTGTCCTTCCTCCCCGGTGACGGTGAAGAATGATGGGAGAGTCCTTCGCTGTCCTCACCTGTGACATGCTTTATACAATGTGTGAGGTCGCCGGTGATTGTCTGTCGCTATAACCGATGAGGACGCGCTCAAGGAGTCGCACACATATATTTATTTTAAGACTAAGTAATGACCCCGCTCGGGCGAACGGCGTCCATTACTGGAAAGCGATGTCTTCAAGGGCAAACGGAGGCAATGTCCTCCCATCACAGGAGAGGTGAGCGACGACCGCCTGCAGCTATAAGACAGCCGCACGTCAGCCGCAGCAATGGTAGATGTGCGCCACTCCCCGGCCTTCACTTCTACGTCTGGACGATAGTTTCTTAAAGTGACGCTCCACCTTGGAATAACTTTGGCTTCACAATCAGCGGGTTGAACATCTTGGTCCCAGCAAGGATCGTTCCGGTGCTTTTACACAGGAACAATCATCATTCAATGAACGAAGGCGGAGCGGGTTGAGGATCGTTTCGGCCGGCCTCCATTCACCATAAACAGGCAGTCGTTCATAAACCTATGACTGCCTGTTTACACGGGCCGATCTGTCGTTCTGTTTTCTGCATGCAGAATCTGAATGGCGAACAAGAAGCAAACAAATTCTCATTCAGTCGGGGTGTGCCTTTACACTGGACGATAATCGTCCAGATCCCCGCTGGATGTGGGAATCTGAACAGTGTATCAGCCCATGTAAAAGGACCCTTTGTCATAACTCTTCAGTGCCATTTATACTGTTTTTGCTAATTTTTCTGTGCGATATAGAGAAAAGTTTTAAAAAATGGAAACCGTCAACAAGTTGCTGTTGGCAGATCTGTGATTACTATTAGGTGTCTATTTAGTATTGTTAGTATACAGTAGTCACCTGGCATGAACAGGCACAAATTTAACACCGTCGCAATCCAGTGCATTAAAGGGGTTGTGCCCTGTCTGACAGTCATCCTTCCGTACTTAGGATACCGGATAACCTCCAGGTTGGTGGTGGTCCGTCCGTTAGGACCCCCATCGATCCGGAAACCGGTGATAAGCAGACTATTTTAATTAAGTGTTAAAGAGCCAAATTGCCCTGCGTATTCACATAAACCAAAAGTGGAAGATCTGGAAGCGACAGCTTGTTGATGGTTTCCATGTAAAAAAAAAATTGCAACAAAATGTAACAAAAAAGCTCAGTAGCCTGTGATAAAAAAGGAAGTTTCTTTTTAAAGGGGTTGTGCCAAGATATGAAGATAAGGTCAGGAAGGGTATCATCTCTGCTTAAGGAGAGCACCTAGGAGGTAGTAAGATATTAGATATCTACAGAATAGGAGATCACTGGTGGTCCGACCGCTGGGACCCCCACTGTTTAACTTGGGTCAATCCAACCAGAATATGTGACCGTCAACAAGTCCTCGGAAACGATAAACGGAACCACAGAATTCTCAGGAATTAACGGAATGAAGTCCATAGGACAATAGTGAGCGCTGCTCCTCAGCGCGGCCGCAAAACATACAGTTTGGAATATACAGGAAACCTATCTCTCACTTCTCGCTTTAGTAAAGGCTGTAAGCCGTCTCTTGTCCCAATGGAGTCTGCAGGTTCTTACAGGGGTGACCACTGATGTCTCCGCTAGAATGCATGTCAGTGGAGACTGTCTCAGCCAGTAGGGCAGGAACTCCATTCGTGTCCCGTAGGGAGGAGTGGCACACACATAAACTTCACTTGCACAGTAGTCCGCCAACTACGCTCTCCTTCTGGTTGGAGATAGCATAGCAAGGAACCCCGGAGATAGCGTAGCCCTTAATGAGCCAAATTGTCCCAGTCATATGAGCCATAAGTAGAATAAATTAAAAAAAACACATAAGATCTGTCAGCAACAGCTTGATGATGGTTTCCATGCAAAACGTGCAAAAATTGCCAAATTACCAACAGGCTTTATAAAGGGGAGTGGCCATAGGACAGGGGATAACGTTATTACTGGTGGGACCGCTGGGACTCCTGTCAATTAGGAGAATGGGGATCCTCAAGGTCTCCGCATGAATGAAGCAGAGGCCACACATGCGCTTTGTTGTCCCACTCATTTCGTAAGTAATGTATGTACACAGTGACACCTTCAGAATAGTGAGTGCAGCTCTGGAGTATAATACAGGATGTAACTCAGGATCAGTACAGGATAAGTAATGTATGTACACAGTGACTCCACCAGCAGAATATTGAGTGCAGCTCTGGAGTATAATACAGGATATAACTCGGGATCAGTACAGGATATGTAATTTATGTACACAGTGACTCCACCAGCAGAATATTGAGTACAGCTCTGCAGTATAATACAGGATGTAACTCAGGAGCAGAACAGGATAAGTAATGTAGGTACACAGTGACTCCACCAGCAGAATAGTGAGTTCAGCTCTGGAGTATAATACAGGATGTAACTCAGGAGCAGAACAGGATAAGTAATGTATGTACACAGTGACTCCACCAGCAGAATATTGAGTGCAGCTCCGGAGTATAATACAGGATAAGTAATGTAATGTACAGTGATCATGCCCTTTAGCCATACAACTCAGTCACAGATGGAATCAACCATTGAGAATATCTAAGATCTCCTCTGCATGGATGTACAGTATGTGGATTGTCCTATATCTCCATAGTGGAGCCTTCTCCACTTGCATATATTTTGACAGGTGACTTTAGCGACGACCTTTGAGCATGTGACGCGAATCAGTGCTCCAAGGAAAGGCTCTTTGTCACCCTCTACCCTCACTCAGTCTCCTCTGTGATAAATGGCGCCCATTACCCCTCATTAGCATTAACATTCCTGAGGTGTGCGCTCCGCCGCCCCGTCCTGCGATGCATCATCTTCCTATTCGTGCGCTCATTATCATTACACCGGATTGTGTTGCTCATTTCATTCTCATCAGTCATTCTTTGCAGTTCCAGAACGGAGACTTAATCTCTTTTGATGAAATTCCATCTGATACCATCGAGGTAAGAGGGTCCGCGAGAGCAGCGCTAGGTTAACGTGATCAGGCGCAAGTCTAATGAGCGCGGGAAATAATCTTCTATTATTACAATCATGTACGATGATAAATGGGAAGATACTTATTGGCTATCAGTAATCACCCAAATCATCGCTAATCAGGGAAAATGATGAATGGAATGAAGGATCGGGTCACGGAGATTACATGGGGGCAACTAAATGATGCGCACAGGAAGTTATCACTTGCCATTCTGTCACACCGGCGCCTTTACATTCACTTTCATTGTCATTGCCATATCACAACATTCACTATCAGACGATTAAAGGGCCGGTAGGGTCTTCAGAAAATAATTCTTCATCCTTGTGTAAAGAAAACTTCTGGAATGTTCTAATAGACTTTGGTAGGAATTCGGGAATCCAGCTGTGCCAGAATTCTGGCATATAAAAGTCATAATTTTGGCGCAAAAAACGGCAACTTTTAAAAAGTTTCTGCTGATCCAGAAACTTTTTAAAGTGGGTGGAGCTTAGAATTAAGGGGCGTGGCTGCTATCAGTACATCATATTTACTATTATTTATATCAGAAAGCTGCATAGTTATAACTGAAGTCTACCCCAGTTCATAGCCAGCATACATTTCAGAATTGGCACATGGGTGGTCCAAAAATGCGAAAAATATATTATTATCAGGCTTTTCTGGGACTAAACTATTGATGACCCATCCTATCGATGGGGGCTGCTGCTTGGGATCCTCGGCCTCCATTCATTGAATGACTATGACTCCTGTGTCGAGCTCCTGTGATCCCGTGTAAAGTGCCTTTAGTTTTCAGCCCAGCTAATTTATGACCACAACTAAGATAAACTTTTTGCAGGAGAGCAGAGGCGGACTAAGCGCTCAGTCCAAACTCACTGATTGGTGTTTATAAGACCATAGACTCACTGATCTGATTGAGACTCAGTCTGCAGTTTCTGCATACAGTGATAGGTAGAAGCTGCAGAAAACAAACGGTGCAAAATTTGTAATTAAATGCTACTGCAAAAATTGTCAGCCAAAAAAAAATCTGTGCCAAGGTGTCCATTGCCTTTAAAGGAAACCTCTTCTCCGGATTCACACTTCGTGAACCTCAGGCAGCATGAACCCGGGGCAGATATGCACAGTGTTCTTGTGTTTGTGTTACTCTGTGGCATTTCAGAATAGACATACTTTAAGCTCTGACTTGGAATCGAGTTCCGAGTCAAAAATGTGGGCTGTGACGCCTCTCCCCGCCCGCAGCATGTTGACTGACAGCACTTTCCCTGCTATAGGAAATGAACTGTCAGCTCTTGGGGGTGTTTTTTGTTCATTGACCCCATACGGCTTTGCATGCATTCTTCCTTTATTATTTGAATGAGTGCTGTTGGATTCTACATTTGTATGAACTGTCAGTCAACATGCTGGGGGCGGGGAAAGGCCGTCGCGGCCCACAAATTGTACTCGAAGCGCTATTCTGAGTCAAACTTTAAAGTCTGTTTTTTCTGAAATGCTGCAGTCACTTATTACTACTATAGGGGGCACTATTACTACTGCAGCCACTATGAGGAACCCTATTCCTACTAGGGCCACTATGGGGGTCACTATTACTACAAAGGTCACTCTAAGGGTCACTATTACTACTGAGACCACATTGGGGGTCACCATTGAACTGGGGTCACTTTGAGGGTCACTATTACTATACAGTCCTACAATTAAAATCAGTCCTTTGAAGGCAACCATAATGCTGATGTGGCCCTCGATGAAAATGAGTCTAACACCCCTGCTTCAAGGCGAATTCTCGGATGCAAATGTTTGTGCTGATACATTTCAGAATATATCGAAATACACCTTAGAGGTCAGAGCTCTAGTTTTCTGACACGGAGCTCCGAACCCTCTGCATACACCTAGGCCCATATTAGGCATTGTATTTGCATGGATGTACCTTATGTACCACAATGGCAGCCCGAGCCGCTGCTATGAGGCCCGTGGAGAGACGGAGCTCCGCAAGCTTACGTCCTACTCCCTCTGCTATTGGGCGGCTGTTATTGGTCCTTTTTTGTTTTTCGCTGTCTTTGTGTGATTTGATGTCCTGCATGAAAATTTAATCTAACACTGAAAAATTTACCTAAAGGAAAACCCGTAATTTTCCCCCGACGCTTTATCTGTGGACTAAATCCTTGGAATCATTGTGTTTTGTAATCGATTTTCCTTTCCAGATTGCTATTAAAGGAAAACTCCAGTCAAAAAGTTTACACCCCCCATTCATCACTGTTACGGTCTAGTTTGCACATTGTAAGGGCTGATTTTTTCCCCCCACCAGTTAAAGGGGTGTTCCAGGCATTTAACCCCTTGCAGTATGGATGACCACCATCTCTAGCCATCAGTTGATCTCAGCTCACGCACTCACTGCATCGGTTGCCCCAGGGTCAGAGCTAGAAGTATAATATAAGGCTTCACTCCCATTGAAATCAATAAGAGCCATACCTTCTATTGCACTTCCGACGCCAATGCAGATGGACCCATCAACATCCGTCCGATTGAGTGCAGGGGCTGAGGTCAGCTGATCGCCATGGTTCTGGATGGTGGACCCTGCTGATTAACTGTTGATGACCTATTTTGAGGATACATCAATACTGCAAGGTTTAAATGCCTGACATCATCTATAGGGGAAAGTTAAGCCACTTGCAGAGAGTTTCCATTTCCACCATTATTGGATGACTAAACTCTAATGTATTCGGGGGCCTTTGATCGCCGGGGGTCCCAAGTGGCAAACGCCCACCGATCAACTATTGATGACCTATCCTGAGGACAGGTCAGTAGTGCGAGGGGTTAAATGTCCAGAATACCCGTTTAACCCTATTCTCACTGTAGAATTGAGTTGAGCAGGGGCGGTGCCCACAGTCATGTGACAACCAAACTCCACCCAGGACTTGGACAATTACAATGAATAGCATGTGGAAATGCACCATGGGAGATAAGGAAAATTATGGATTTGTATATTTAATTTGTCCCTTGGAGGTGGGGGTCATTCACACGAGTGCCGCTATGATTGGAGTTTTCCTTTAAGTTATGACTTTCGACCTGATAGTAATTACTGATTATGTGCGAACGATGCTGTATTGTGCCCATAAGAAATCAGTAATGTTTTCTATCTTTTACCCCTTTTTGTTTCCTCTTAGGCTGTAACACAATTAGCGCTTTTTGGGGATATGTCTACTCCGCCCGACGTAACGTCTCCCTCTGTAAGTATGACTTTACCTTTATAGGCGAAACATACCAAAATGCATGTAGAAATGTCACCGCAATGAAGGAACGCAGCGGCATTTAACTGTAGACTATGGTGAACTGCAAAAGTATTCAAACCCCTAAAAAAGTCAAGCGCCCCCGACAGTGAAGTATGGGGGTGGCTTCGCCTCAGTGGGGCGGGCATCTTGTTAAAATTGAAGTATGAACTGTCTGCGGGGTAAATCTGAAAACTAAGAATAAAACTTGGAAGAAAGTTGAGCTTTTAGTAGGATAATGACGTTGAGCACGAGACCAAAGGGGGGGGGACAAGAGACTTAAAGAGAATATGTCACCTATGTCGCTTTTACTAATTACCGCAGGTAGTGCGACATTTTGCAATTTTTAATGTTTTTATTTTCTGGTTGTAACAGTTTGTTAGGCTGAAAGGGGACAGCTGTAGCTTTTTTTTCTGCTGTCTCTATATGATGGCCATCTACGCTGTATTTCACAGTGTTAAGAGATATGCTTTACAGTAGCGTTATAGGCCATAGACACAATGGACAGGGGAGGACCCATTGACTTCTATGGGAAAGTGTTCTATGACCTGTGCAGGGAGGGGAGGTGGTGTGCTGTAACTATCACCTATTGTGATTGGTGGATCCTGTGTTATTTATAATGATAGCTGAGACATTTTCTCTACAGAACTGGAAGTGTCAGACTGTTATAAGGCCTAGTGGTCGGTGTGAGAACTGCAGGGTTTTAGAATTTAGTTTTTTTAATATACATTACAACATGCGCTATAAGGTGGCTCTACCGTCTACTAGATTGCTATACTGAATATTTAGGCAAACAGCATGTTTTCAATATTTAAGTTTTTTTTTAATTTCTTAAAAGCTGAGAAATCATGAAAAGCGAGTTTCAAATGTTCTTTCTAAACATGTTGCACTGACAAGAACAATCTATGTCACGGAGATTAGTAATGCAGGCCAATCTGATGACCTCTAGAGGTGGAAGACTATTGTACCGTGTATTAAAAAGATGAATACAGCAGGCCCCAAATTACCTCACCAAACAGAAAAAAAATCCAGAAAATTCTGTAATCTCTGATAATTGGATTTCTGGGCAGAGTTTGGGTGGATGGGGCGTGGCCTCATTTGTTTCATTGTTGCACAGTGTGACATCACTTCAATACATTGTAACAATACTGTAAGACACTGACTGATATGAAAGGGGAATTCCAAGGCAAAATTCATGTTTGTCCCACCCTGCTTAGGACCCTTTTATACAGAATTGGGAATCACTCAGTGAATGGAGGGGGAGCGGGTCGGGGATCGGTCGGGCCCGTCAGACTCCATTCACAGTAAACAGGCAGTTGTTCATAAGTGAGCCACTGCCTGTTTACACGGGACGATCCGTCTTTCAGTTTTCTGCATGCAGAAACTGATCGATGAAGGAGAGGCAAACCCGTCCTTGTTCGTTGTTCAATCGGGGCTGCAGATACACTGAAGGATAATTATTCAGATTCAAGCTCGGTGTGGAAATATGAAGGATTTATTGGCCCGTGTAAAAGAGCCCTTACTTGGTGGGCTGCTTGTTTAGGAGATTACCTGCCTTGTACAGCAGAAATGCAGTCCTAAACTCTCGCTCACGACCTGAAGGTTGCGAGTTCAATTCCCGCTTGGTTCAGGTAATCGGCTCAAGGTTGACTCAGCCTTCTGAGGTCAGTAAGATGAGTATCCAGCTTGCTGAGGGATAAAGATGACCGAGGAAGGCAATGCAAGCCACCCCGCAAAAACAGTCTGCCAAGAAAACGTCACAATGTGACCTCACGCTTGGAGTCAGTCATGACTCGGTGCTTGCACCAGGGGACTTTACCTTACCTACAATCCCTTTGGAAGATAAGCTGGTCACAGGGTGTCCCATTACTGCATCTTCCAGCAATCACTTGTGATCTTTGGGGGAATCTAGTAGCAGGTGTTCAATTCCACTTTAGCACCACCACAGGAGAAATGAGGTATTACACAATTCTCTTTGAAAACAATGGCCTATTCAATCCGTGCAAGGATGTATTTAGTCCTCCAGAGTGAGTTTATTTATTTTTCTGTGGACACAGCCGCAGCAGGGCTTGTTTTTTTGTGGAACAAGTTGTATTTTTCAATGTTACCATCTAACGGGGGGCAAAATGTAAAAAAAAATTCTTAGTGAGGTGAAATGGAAAGCACAATTGTGACTTTTTTTGGGGCGTGGGCTTCTGGTTTTTTTACAGAATTTACAGTGCAGTATAAGTGACATGCTGGCCGTATTCTGTGGGTCCGTACCCAATTTATGTAGTTTTTATTATATTTTATTACTTTAAAAAAAAACATAGAAAAAAAATAATCTTAATCCTCGTCACTTTCTGAACTCCATAACTTTTCACTGCTTGCATGGACAGAGCTGGTGAGCTGCGGTGTTTAGTAGTACTAAGTATATAGTATACATATATATACCGTTATGGGGTGTTCATGACTCCTTGATTGTTTTTATTCAAGTGTCTTTCGAGTGACCAAAAAAAATTGCAATTCTGGCATTATGTGTTTTTTTCTTCCGCCATTCACCATGCATGATAACCCATGCAATATTTCATATTTCAGACGTTTACGGGCGCCGCGATGACAATTATGTTTTTTCTTCACTGTTAGGATTTTTAATGTGAACTTTGAATATTTTTTGTATTATTTAAACACAACTTTATTAAACGTATTTACAACTTTTTTTCTTTTTAGCCCTCCATTAGAGAACTTGCTCGTGCAATATACTGCAATACTTCTGTACTTCTGAATTGCAGTATATTGTCCTGGAACAGGCAGGACTGAATAGGCTGAAATTCACTAGCCCCAGAACTATCATGGGAACCCATCACCACCCTGCGATTGCCTATTGGGGGAGCTGATGGGACCCTGGATCGGCCTCCTCTCCAGCTATGGTAGCTGCTAAGATGCTACGGTCAGCAGAAATGACATGACTGTGATGGAGCTGGCTGTATGAAACCGCTAACACACGCCAACTAAGGGGTGGTCTCGGCTTCTTTGAAGCTACTCTCTACTCTTGCTTCTGGACAAGGATCTTCAGAGGTCTCCCCACATGCGTACAATTACATTCGCCTCAGTGCAACGTATTTGTGCAGTGAACAAGCTTGATTAGCGTGCGTATCGGTGCATCATATTGTAATTTTTTGCGCACACAGGCCCTGTTCGTATGCGTGCACGACACATCCACACCCTGATTTAAAAGGTTATTTAGCCAATTGAGGTCCAGATTCCAGATGCGCTCTCTTTTTCACGGAATTGTGCAGCTTATTGCGCATGTTCTTGAATTTTATGCGCACTTTTGCGTATCTTCCATAGACTTCTTTGAAGCCCTTGGTGCAAAAAGTGGGCATGAGAACGAAATTAATTAAATCTATGGGTTTTGTGCACAAATGGAAATACGTCTGTCTAAGGGCTCTTTCACACAGGCATGAAGTTTTGCGGCCGGCCATGTAACAGCCAAAGCACGGCCGAAAATCGCGTGAATGAGAGGCAGCCGTGACTAAGCCCACGCCGCTGCAACTTCCGTTTAAACGCCCGTTCAGATGGCACATATACGCCGCTGCAGCTTCAGAATACCATCGGGTGGAAGTTAAGCTCTGCAAAATTCCCACCCCCTCTCTGCCCCTTGCCAGCTTACGACAAGGGGAGGGGGCGGGACCTTAGCAGATTTAGTCCCTCCCCATCTCCTCTCCAGCCTATGAGAGCTGTCGGCAAGGAGAGGGCATGGGGCTTTAGCGCACTAACTCTTTCCCCGTCCTGCTCGCTCCCATTGCAGACAGCCGGCAAGGGGCCGAGAGGGGAAGGGAAGAGGGAGGGAGTTCAGCAGTCATGCTGCTAAGCTCCCTCCCACCTCCCTTCTTCTGTAGCTGTCATAGGCTCCTATAGGAGTCTATGGCAACGGCCGTGTTACGTCTGAAAAAGTCAGTTCCAGGACTATCTTTTCTGGCTGGCATAAAAGTGCCTGGGCGGAATTCGCACTGTATGCGCTCTCTTGGCCAGCTGGTTGAGCGCTTTCACGCAGCGGAAAATCTAAAACTAGGAAACACCTTTAAATTTAATATGTAATACCATCTAGGACCACATGGAGTGCTGTACTTTTAGGCCTCATGTACATGGGCAGGTCGGATTCCACAGGTGGGAACCCGCACCGGAATCCCACCCTGCCCGCGCCAAGAGGACATTACTTACCTGTCCGGACCCTCTTCGTGGCTGTGCAGATCTTCCATCTTCTCCACTGTGGATGCGGGTGGGCACGCCGGTTGGCGCACCACCGCACATGTACAGTGGAGGTTTTTTTTTGGTTAAATCCCCTGCTTTCTCACAGATCCATGGCCCGTTTGCAGTGTCAGCTACGGGCAGGCCGCATATCAGATGCCTTCCACCGACTTCAATGTCATGCTTAAATTCAGCTTTGGGCGCCCATGATTGTCTATGGGCGGCTTGAACTGCGGGGCACGGATTCCGCAATTCAGTTCCACCCGTTGACATTGGGCCTTATTCTGACACATGTAGTGCACTACTCTACAGCTCCATCTAGTGTTCGAAATATTTAGTAATTCCCATTTTCTGCTGCTATCTTGTCATGTTCCTGTCTGCTCTGTGATCAGACACCGTTCACTACCTGTAGGGGGTTGGAGCCACAGTACCACCTAATAGAACCCCTATATATAAAACAATGCCATGCAGGGTACCCCAAAACCTAGAATCCCCTCTAAACGGATCTGTGTGGCTGATGACAACGTCCTCAGTACAGGCGGATTTAACCCTTCCACCCTCATCATAGCCCGGTGTTGTCACTGATAGGTTTGTTAATCCTTGGGATCAAAGTACAAACCATGTAACCCCCCCACCGATCCTCCAGGCTCACGTATAATATGTCATGGGGTAACTTTTCGACTGGTGTTGACATTTGTGCACTGAAAATTGCTTAATATTATTGCTCTTTTCTTCCCGTAATAAAACATTTTGGCATATGTGAGCCTGGGGAATAAATTAGGGCCGCGGGCAGCTGTCTGATTAACTGCAGTTGTTTAGAGAGGATGAAAATGGATAATTAAATGAAATCACTGGAAGAGCACGGAAGGCGATGATACAGCCGGCGCCATGAGTGCGTCAAGGGCAGAGGCGCCTTGTGCTTTATACAGCACTGCGCAAAAGTTTTAGGCAGGTGTGTAAAAAAGGCTGCAACGTAAGAGATGCTTTCACAAATAGTTGTGTCAATAGTGCATTTTTGTCAATTAACCCTTTCCAATCCACCGTCTGATGTCTTCCTACATTCTGATTGAAGCTTGTACAGCTCCAATGTCAGAAGATGTCCTACAGGGTATTCTTACCGTCTATTGCCAGCCACTCTGCTGTCGGAGCAACTCTGGCGCACACACACTAGCTTTAGCCAGCAGATGGCACTGTTGTACAACAGCAAAAAGAGAAAGTCTTTTAGGAAACCCTGAATCCAAAATTGGATTGGAAAGGGTTAATAAATTGCAAAAGAGAAATGTAAATCCCATCAATATTTGGCGTGACCGCCATTTACCTTTACAACAACAACAGTTCTTCTAGGGACACGTGCACACAGTCAGGGATTTTGAAGGACTACAGTCAGGTGTGTGATTAACCAATTATACCAATCAGGTAATAATAATCATCATTCTCATATGTAGGTTGAAATACAATCATTAATTGAAAGAGAAAGAGCTGCGTAGGAGGCTTAAAACTGGGTGAGGAACACCAAACTCTGATAAAAGGGGAGGTTATGGAAGACAGTTTCATGTCACAGGTCATACACCGTGGCAAGACTGAGCACAGCAACAAGGTAGATATACTGCATCAGCAAGGTTTCTCCCAGGCAAAGAGTTCAAAGCAGACTGGGGTTTCTAGATGTGCAGTTCAAGCTCTTTTGAAGAAGCACAAAGAAACAGGCAACGTTGAGGAACGTAGACACCGCGGTCGGCCGAGGAACGTAGACACCGCGGTCGGCCGAGGAACTTGCTGTAGCAGATGAAAGACACATCATGCTTACTTACCTTTGAAATTAGCAGATGTCCAGCAGTCTCTTCCACTCAGAATTGGCAGAAAACAGTGGGACTAAAGTATATCCGTCTACTGCTCTGAAAAATCTGTCCAGAAGTGTCCTTCATGAAAAAATTGTGCCCTTAAAGCCATACATTCCACGTAGAAAGAAGGCAAACAGACTCAACTGTGCATGAGAACATTGCATTGAGAGTGGCACAATATTGAGTATCTGCAGGCAGCAGTGAAGCATGGTGGAGAGCGATACAATAATGAGTGTCTGCAGGCAGCAGTGAAGCCTGATGGAGAGCGATACGATAATGAGTGTCTGCAGGCAGCAGTGAAGCATGGTGGAGAGCGATACGATAATGAGTGTCTGCAGGCAGCAGTGAAGCATGGTGGAGAGCGATACAATAATGAGTGTCTGCAGGCAGCAGTGAAGCGTGATGGAGAGCAGTACAATAATGAGTGTCTGCAGGCAGCAGAGAAGCATGGTGGAGAGCAGTACAATAATGAGTGTCTGCAGGCAGCAGTGAAGCATGGTGGAGAGCAGTACAATAATGAGTGTCTGCAGGCAGCAGTGAAGCATGGTGGAGAGCAGTACAATAATGAGTGTCTGCAGGCAGCAGTGAAGCATGGTGGAGAGCAGTACAATAATGAGTGTCTGCAGGCAGCAGTGAAGCATGGTGGGAGAGCGGTACAATAATGAGTGTCTGCAAGCAGCAGTGAAGCATGGTGGGAGAGCGGTACAATAATGAGTGTCTGCAAGCAGCAGTGAAGCATGGTGGGAGAGCGGTACAATAATGAGTGTCTGCAAGCAGCAGTGAAGCATGGTGGGAGTGTGGTACAATAATGAGTGTCTGCAAGCAGCAGTGAAGCATGGTGGGAGAGCAATACAATAATAAGTGTCTGCAAGCAGCAGTGAAGCATGGTGGAGAGCGATACAATAATGAGTATCTGCAGGCAGCAGTAAAGCATGGTAGCGAGCGGTACAATAATGAATGTCTGCAGGCAGCAGTGAAGCATGGTGGAGAGCGGTACAATAATGAGTGTCTGCAAGCAGCAGTGAAGCATGGTGGGAGAGCGGTACAATAATAAGTGTCTGCAAGCAGCAGTGAAGCATGGTGGAGAGCGGTACAATAATGAGTGTCTGCAGGCAGCAGTGAAGCATGGTGGGAGAGCGGTACAATAATGAGTGTCGGCAGGCAGCAGTAAAGCATGGTAGAGAGCGGTACAATAATGAGTGTCTGCAGGCAGCAGTGAAGGGCTGGAGATCAGTACAATAATGAGTGTCTGCAGACAGCAGTGAAGCATGGTGGAAAGCAGTACCAGTCAAGAGCAGTCTTGCCATGGTTTATGACCTGTCTTCACCAAGGTCAACTGTGTAGCAGAAGTCCTCACCCACTTTTAAGCCTCCTACACAGCTTTTTCTGTTTCAGTTAATGACTGTTGTGGCAATTTGGGTTACCTGCCTGCTGATCACTGTCCTCTCAGACCGGAAATAAACAACACACACGTAGACATCACTCCAGACACCTGTACTTTCATTCAAAGTTATAGCACAGCAAAACGTGTGTGCACAGCATGCAACACAAAGCCCATAAATAAGGGTTCACAAACCCACAGGGTCCCTATCACTAGCCCTTCCCGGGGCATCTAGAAGGCATCCTCCTTTTTCAGACTGGGTGACAGCTCCCAAACTGGTCCAAACCTGACCTCCAAGTCCCTATCACCGCCTCTCTGGCTAGCAACCGGTTTTCTCTCCTCTGAGTGTGGCAGGAACTAATCTTTTTATATTACTTTCTGCCACACCCACGGTGTTAACCCTCTCTGCAGTACCAGACTGCCCATTTCTAGGCCTCTGCAGGCCACTCTGTATACTGCACTCCCACGCTGTGTTTCAACTTAACCTATATGTAAAAATGATGATCATTATCACCTGCTATAACTGGTTAATCATACACCCGATTACAATCCTTCAAAATCCCTGACTCTGCACAAGTGTCCCCAGAAGAACTGATGCTGGCGTGAAGGTTAAGGACGGTCACCGTAAACATTGATGTGATTTAGATTTTGTTAACTGACATAAAGAAACCTCTTAACACTTCCACGAGGGTGAGTCAAATATTATCCGCACTCTGGCTGTAGAATTTATTTTAATCAACTTTCAGAAATCCATTGGAGGACATTTATGAAAGGCCGGTATTCTGGCGAACAAAACCACAACATTTCGTGACTTTTCTTCCTTCTGCATCGGCCCTGCCACTTTTTTGAAATGTGGGTGGGGTTTCCCCCAGATCGACAGATTTATGTGAAATTTACCCCAGAATCTGACATAGATTATACCAGAAATGTATGCCTGCTCATTTCTCAGAAGGAGCCGGGAATGTGCAGAATGCATGAAGAAGCGTGTGCCTCGTCACGTGTTCAGAGCGCCACATGCTGGGGGAAATCTTACTAAGCCCGGCGCAGAAAATGCCGGGTTTAATACATTTCTGCCATTATTTTTGACCTAATCTCCCTGCTTTTCGATACATTTTGTCCATCTGTCAACAAGCATTTGTATTCCTCATTAAAAAATGTTTTCGGCTGAGCTGCGAGCCACGAATGCCCCGCTGTGTCAGGCTTGTAGTGATGAATCCGTGTCTCCTCACCAGTAATGGTTCGCTTTAAGAAACTTTCACCTTCGTTAGAGTATCGGTCCAAATTTTCAATGTCATCCGCGGTGGACGAGGACGGGCGCCCGGCTATTCTTCATGGCTGATACTTGTGCCACCCTCCTTGAGCCTCTCTACCCGTTCTTACACACTTCTCCGCCTTCCTCTATACTGCGCATGACGTCGAAAAATATCACCCTGGGATCACGAAAAAACGAATCACTGCACGCCGCTCTTCTTTTTCGCTCAAATCGCAAGTGGGGCGGCCATTTTTCCCTGTACTACAGTCACAAATTAACAGACGTGCTACATTCGTCAGTAACTGGGGGGGAGAGAGGGCTACAATGGAAGGCATTGACAAGACGGTGCAGTCAACAGGCATTTTAATAGTGCGGATATTTTTTGTCTCGCCCTGGTATCATTCAAACAAGTGAAAGTGAACAATAATCGTTCGGTCTGAACGCGAGTCGACGACTGAACGCCAAACGAGAATTGTGCGCTTTTGGTTCATTTCATGCACTGCTGCCGGCGGCGGTGCTCATACTAGGTAATTAAAATACCGCCACCGGCCTCTAGGGTAAATTACCGGCCAAGCCGATGGTCTACTAGTCAGCTGGTGTAAGTGGGGCTCCCGGGGGTCTCTGCAGGGTCCATCACTGGGAACATAAGAAGTTTTGTCATAACCTATTCTAACTGCAGACTCCACAATGGATTAAGGATACTCATTATAGGACCCCAACGAGGGCAGCTGCTTGGCAAGGGCTCTCCAGCTCACGGAGGGGCGTCCTGCGCACTTGTTGTATAAAGCATCTGTCATGGTGTATTATAATATGTGTTATAATATGTGTATAATAATTACTTGGCAATTTACAGGAAAATTCCTTTAATCCGGCATAATCCAAAATCTAATGGATGATCACACCTTCCGGATTAATGGAAAGATAAAAAAAGGGCTGTGCGGGATCAGAAAAACATGGCTGCCTTCTAGAATGAGCGCCACAGGTTGTGTGTGGCATTACAGCTCAGCCCATTCACTACAATGAACCCTGGACAGATGTGGCGCGGTTTCTGGCAGCCATGTTAGAGCAAAACCCATCTCTTCCAGCAGCGTATAAATTTGGTCGCCGATTTTGCATCCGCTCCTTTTTCCGGTGCGCCCTTTTCATGTGGCTCAAAATTGGTCATCTGCACGAATACATCGGAAGCCGATGCTTCAGCGGCTCACGATTTTCGTCCGATGTAAAAACGTGGATAAAGAGGCGCGTAAAATCGCTAGTGTGAATAAAGCCTCAGGTTGAGAGAAGACGCCGGGGAAGAACACGTACGGCTAAACCACACCCACATGTATGGGTGAACACTTGATACATGCATATTCAATAAGCCTTTGGGGCTATATATATATATGGTGGGCTGCGTTACAAGAACTCGTAGTGCGTCCCATTCCTGTCCGTCTCACGGATGAGACGTACGACTGGCCAATATGCTGCGTCCGTGTACTTCAGTCGGCGGCCTTGTTCTGTTGGATGCGAGTCGCTGCGGTGCCCGTAGCCCAAGAAGCGACAGACTATTGATGCCCTGAGTGCTGGATTAAAGGACGTTTGCTGTAGATGCCATGATTTGGATATCTTATATACTGTCTCTTTTCCTGTATTGATGCCTTATGATCCTTGTAACCAAATCTTCTCCCTGTTGATTTGTCTTGTAGACCCCGGCGACTCCAGGTGATGCCTTTATGAAATATCCCACCCAGCTCCACCCAGCCATTGCTCCTATGTTCGGACCCCTTTCTTACAATCCCGTTGCTCTGCCATCAGGTGACAAAAGGCCCTTGTCTATTTTGGAAGCACACAATGATATGGAATAGGGGGAGCGGTGGTCTTACTGCGGCTACACGGACCTCATATATCCTGGAGGGGAAGGTCCTTGTGGCAGCAGAAGGCAGGGGGTGAAGGGCAGCACTAGAGGAGACCTGGGTCATGTCATCCTATCTGTCCTGCTGGCAGAGTACAATCTGCTCACCACAACATGTCCAGTATGTCAGGTCTGTGGGTGCTACATCTGACAGGAGAGGCACGTAGATGTCATCCCTACAGTCACCCGCATGCAAGGTGACCGGTCTGGATAATCAGCATTATAGGCTGGATTGCGGGATTTTAGTTAAAGGGGTTGTATGTACCACAATAAAAGTGAGGCCTCACTGCTAAGACCCCCACCGTTCCTGAGAACGGGGGTTCTATGTCCCCCTCTTCTTTTCACTGTACCCACCTACAATGATGTGAGATTGCTTGCATGGCACCGCTCCATTCATTTCAATGGGACTGATGGAAATATCTGAGTACAAGCGCTCGGCTATTACTGACAGTCCCATTCAAGAGGAATGGAAGCGGCACTGCACATGGGGACTACCACTCCATTCAATGCAGGGGTGCAGTGAGCCCACAGTGAGAAGGAGGGGGGCACAGAATTCACATTCTCAGGATCGGTGGGGGTCTCAGCGGTGAGACCCCTGCCAGTCAACTATCCTATGGATAAATACCTGTATTCCTCATCATTTCTAATAACTCTGCATTGTGTTGTTCCTCTGTTATTCCTCCTGGATAGGTATGAATAAATTGAGTTACTATTCCCAGTATTGAAGGAACAAGTCTCTCTACAGTGTGACACCATTCAATCAGTGCTGATAGTACAGATGTATGTCGGAACATACCCTGTTAACTCGGGGAATGGGGACACCCAGTTTTCATTTTTTTCATACATTTCCAGGAGGAATAACAGAGGAACAACAGAAAGCAAAAAAATGCTCCATTCGTGGGGAATGCAAATATTTACTAAGACAGGATGCTGCAATTAGAAGGTTACATCTAAGAAACCTCCGGAATATCTGAAGACCAGATGAATATGTGCTCAGATGAACAATTCTGCTAGTTCGTTTTAGTGATCGGTGGGGGTCTCAACACCTGGGCCCCCACCGATCAAAACTTCTGTTATGTCAGAAGTTTTTAAAAAGTTTAAAGAGTCACCGCTTTTTCACTTCGGAGCGCTCCTGATCCATTGACCGTTTTCAGCTCCTTCCGGCTACTGCAGACCTTACCATATAGCACTATATAAGCACTATATGGCGCCGTCTTCGGCTGCCGGAAGGAGCCAGAAATGTTCGACGGAGCAGAAGCGCTCCGAAGTGAAAGCGCGGGTACTTTTTCATTACTCTCTAAGTTTCAGAAAATGGCCCATTTAAGGAGCGAGTCCCCTTTAAGTGCAGATGCTTGTGTTACAGTTTGCTTTCTTGTTACATTGTAGCCTTTGATGATATCAGTAGGAGTTGGTAGTAATAATTAGCGCTGACTTGCAGCAAGTCAAGGAGACCTGACATATGGGACACACGAGTAGATCCTCCCTGGGGTGCCTGACGCCCGCGCAAATTACCAGAAGAGGAGAATCTATGAATAACCTTTCAGCAGACACTTCGGCATCGATCCTCCATCTGTGGCCACTGAAGACAATGAAACTATCGGATTTGTATAAGCAGGTAGACTGGATAATGTTATAACCGGAGCCGTATGAAATCCCAGAGAGCGCAAGGGCCAAATCATAGCGAAACGCGTACAGTAGGGCGTTCTATAGGGGCTGATATCAGCATTAAATGAATCCCAATCATCGAGATCAGCACTTATTTCACTGGCCCTTTAAATAGGCTGGTCTGGGGGGGGAGGGGGGGTCATAGAGTCAATTGTCCTCAATTCTTTGCACTCAAGTTTTTCTTGGGGGGCTTGTATTCCCAAATAAAGGGAACCTGTCAGCAGGTACATGCTGTCCGAACCGCGATCCCGGGACAGGTATGTACATGAATGTGTCATTTTGAGATGCTGCAGTGTTTCAGAAGAAGCCTACTTGGAAGATCCCTTCTGAACGGAGCTCTGAGTCTTGGCGGTGGTGGCGGTGGCATTGCGCCGGTCTCTCTCCGCCAGGATTACATAGACTGACCTCTCTCTACCTATATACAGAGAGAGCTGTGACTATGGATCACAAGGCCCACGGGCCGAATGCGGCTCACCACCTCATTTTATGCGGCTCACCACCTCATTTTATGTGGCCCACTGACCGTGTAGCAACTAAATGGGCATGCCACACACCCCGCCTGCAGCTCCGGTCCGGCGGTGGCTGTACAGATCTGTGACCAGTGTCAGTGTGGGCCGTCCCATATGCAGCACAGATGCCAAGGGGAGAGGTCAGTGGTCACAGCCTTATGAGCTGCTGCCACCTGACCTCTAATGCAGGCTTGGTGAGGGGAATGCCTGTAGGGATGGTGGTCGGTCAGAGGCCAATATGGGGGGGTCGCTATTACTAATGGGAAGACTATGGGGAGGTCAATTATTACTACTAGGGCCAATATAGGGGACACCATTACTGCTCGACCCTTCATGGGGGACACTGTTACTACTGGGACTACCAATATAGAGGACACTTACTACTGGAAATACTATGGGGGTGACCATTACTACTGCAGCCACTATAGGGGGTTCACTATAACTAGTGGGGGCAGTATGGGGGTCACTATTACTACTGGGTACACTTACTACTCGGGCCACTATGGGGGGCCACTGTTATTACTGTGGTCACTTACTACTACTGGGGCCACTATTTGTATTGGGGCCACTAAGAGGGATCCTATTATTACTGAGGCCACTATGGGGTCACTTACTATCAAGACTATTATGAAGGTCACTATCACTATTGGAGCCACTATGGGGGACCCTATTAATATGGGGTCATTATTACTACTGGGGCCACTATGGCTGTCACTTACTGCTGGGACCACTATGGGAGACACTATTACTATTTGGGATCCCTATTACTACTGCGGCCACTATGGCTGTCACTTACTACTGCGGCCACTATGGGCGTCACTATTACTATACAGTCTTACAATTACAAACATTTGAGTTCTATCTAACTCCAAGACCCAATCAACAACCCCGCTGGTCACCTAATGTCTATGTCCTGTCATATCATAACGCTCTAGAAAGGGATAAAGTCCTCTCTGAAACTCCTCTATGGATTTTGCCATCACCACGTCCTCAGGCAGAGAGTTCCACAGTCTCACTGCTCTTACAGTAAAGAACCCTCTTCTATGTTGGTGATGAAACCTCCTTTCTTCTAGACGTAGAGGATGCCCTCTTGTTACCATCACAGTCTTGAAAGTATGTGTTTTTCTGAAATAAGACATACATCCCGGGAATATACATATCTGTCCTGGGTTCATGTACCTCATAGTTCAGGCAGTATGAACTAATAACAGGTTTCCATTAAGCTACACTTTCCTACCAAAAGTATTGGACACTCCCCATCAGTAGAATGGATCGTGTCTTATTAGCATGTCACATGTCCTAAACCATGCTAAATAAGAGGCAGATCCTTGGAGGTGGCAGCCATAGTTTGTGTTGGGAACTGCACATCATTGGATATACGGGCAGCTGCACACATTGCTTCAGCCCATCTACAATGGGGCAACGTGCGTCATCATTGGACGGTTGATTAATGGAAGAATGTTCTATGGAGGGACGAATCACACTACTCCATCTTCACATCAGATGGCCGTACCTGGGGGGGGGAGGATCCTGGGGAACACCTTGTACCCGATTGAGTTGTGCCAACGGTGGAGGTTCCGTTAAGGTCGGCAGATGTTTTATGTGGCCGCTGCAGAGAGAAGATACACAAACTCAATTGTACTCACATAAACATAGCAGAGGTGTACCTTGAAGCTTCTGGGCCCCAGTGCAAAACCTGGGTCCCCCAACTATAATGCTTTATTCATAGTACTGGGCTCCCTTTATGGAGAAGAGAGGCCTTATGGGCCCCTACGGCTCCTGGGCCCGGGTGCAACCGCATCCCCTGCACCCTCTATAGTTCCACCCCTGAAACACAGCATTATACATGTACACAACGATACACACATGTCCATGTGTTGCAGTAGGGGCAGATGACACAGGAAGCGGAGTAAGATGGGATGATGGGGACAGCAGGCTTACAAAAATATATATATATGCAATAGAAGCTTCTGGTAATAGGTAAGCGGTCTGAAGTTATTACAGAGACATTGAATAACCTCACTAACTCTAAGGATATGCGCCCCTCCGGTGTGTGCAGAATATTATAACAGTATTTTATAAATCACAGCAATCAGCAATATACCGCAGTCATAAAACACGCGGTTGTCCCACTGAACCTTTCGGCCCAGCAGTAGCGGCCGCCCACACACAGTCCAAAAGTGACACAAATGTTGTCCAATATCTTGTCCACAACTGATGGATGAATATGTATTTCCCTGATGTTGGCTCGAGCTCGTGTATCTTTAACTGGCAGGCCGGCGCTTTAGTCACCGTCTCTGTGCATAAGTCAGGTTTGTTTCTGAGGGCCGACCTCACTTACGTATCTCCAGTGGCTTTGGTACTGTAGTGTCGGTGAAGTGTCTTTGGACGTCTGTTGGGGGACCCCGATGCACAGAGCTGCAGGGCGATGTGGACTCTCTGTAGACGTCTCTCTAGCTGTAATTCCTGCAGCTTTGTTCTCTCAGCCATGTCAATTCTGGTGCATTATGGGGCCACAATTCTGAGTTACGGGCTCCTTCCTTCCTCCTTCTAGCAACCACAGAAGCTATAGGACACGTCTCACACGGCTCGCTGAGCCAAATCCTCACTTCTCTTGCAGCTCTCTCTCCCAGCAATGCAGTCTCTCAAGCCTGACTCCCACTGTTATCACTCTCCAGCTTGTCTCTCTCAAACCCGATGTCCGGCTCCTACAAATCCCGCACAAGCACCCCGAGCCGGTGCACCGCTCTATCATCCCCAGTCTGCCAGGCATCCCACCTGATCTCTGCAGCCAATGCAAAATAGTAAGCAACACTCCATAAAGAAATACACAAAATGCAGTAATGTATGACGGCCAGTAGAGGTCGCCCTTATACTGTCTTCTAAGGAAACATCATCTGAGCCCCTTACACATGTAATTTATAGGAGAAGCAGGTTCTTTTGGATGGCACAGAAATAATTGGCAGGTGAAGGCAAACTGACGTTTACAGCACATGAAAAACACTGTACATATAAGGCAAACTTATAGCGTGAACTATATGCATGCCTTCATAAAAATGAATATAAGTCATACAATCCCTTATATGTATCCCATAATAGAGCCCATAAAGACTCCAGCTCGCTCCACGATGAACACGCCCTCATACCGCCATGTTGACAGAAAGAAAGAAGTCATGGCGTTTGAGATGCAGAGATGAAAAAAAAAGCCACGTCCTTAAGTACCAAACCAGGCCGCGTCCTAAGGGGTTAAACGATCTTGTTAAAAACCTTACCCTACAAAATTCTACCGTTTGTTTTCCACGGAGTAAGCGAATAATGAACGCCATGAGTGTCGGGGAGGGGTACGGCCGGAGGTGACATTCAGCAGACATTCGCCTCTACGTTTAACATGCAGATAATACGGCTCAGGTGAAATATGGCGACGCTGTTCCCCAACTAAGTGCTCCATATAAGTACACCCTGTCTACAGGATGGACGGCGAGCCGTAACACCGTCTGCACACGAATGTACTGGGCGATCGCGGCGGAAGCCCTGAAGCTCTCCACGTCCAATCAACGGCACATGAAACAATTAGACGTGGTCATTCAGTAGAAAGAATGGCGCTGTTTACTTAATTCTAAGCAATGCAGCAGGTCGACCATACGTTTATTCATAATTGAAGACTTTCTGCTCATCAGCATGCAGCCTGGAAGAGAACGTGAGGTTCTCACGGCAGAGAATAGACCCACAGCGACACCTAGTGGTCACAAATGTCATGTCCAAATATCCGGCTTCACCGTACTGCGCTGATGCCTTCACAACCGTGTTGAGTCCACGGGCGTAACTATAGGGGACGCGGCTGCTCCCGGGCCCAGGAGCCTTAGGGGGCCCATAAGGCCTCTCTTCTCCATATAGGGAGCCCAGCACTATGAATAAAGCATTATAGTCGGGGGCCCTGTTACAGGTTTTGCATTGGGGCCCAGAAGCTTCAAGTTACATCTCTGGTATACCATGCAAGTTACAAAGTATCAACCTGCTATAGAGGTGAGAATGCAGTACGGTGGGTGCCCATACATACCAGGGTCCCCCAGCATCTATACACATGTGATTATTGCATGTGCCAGGGTATAGTAAATTGCAATATCACCTCGCATGTAGAACGTAGAAATCTTATGGCCACTTTTGATTTTGGAGCCCAACTTGGATGCAGCTTCAGCCGAAATCTCTCGCCCCCTGCTGGATCGCCGTGATTATTCATGATATCTCGGTGAAGTCATCGGTCTAATCCTGAAGTCCTAAGAATATAAAGACAGGGAGCAATAAGGATGAAGAAAGATTCCAACCAACTCCGCTCCTTAGTACAAAGGGCAAGACGTGTGGATGTGATTCCAGGGTTGTCAGGGAGCAGCACCCAATTCTGCCTGCCCACACATTAGCAGGAAGGCACTGCGAGCAGTCAGGTTGGCACAGGAGGGCGGCTGCGGGCAGGACGTTTATGTCCCTTGGCATGTGCTGAGGTTGCTACACTAAGGCCCTGCACACGGATCGATCGTTCAAAAAATTGTTGGATCGTGCGAATTTGAACGCTCATCATTCAGTGTAAACGCCGCCAACAGCTGAACGGCGAACGTGAATTATTTTGCTTTTCATTCATTTTATGGAGGTATAAAAATAATTGTTCGCACGTCATTAATGTGAACAGCGATCGCCCGGGCCTTCACATTCACTGGAACGGTTTGCGAACGCAATTGCGAGTGATTTCTCTGCCCGTATGAACAGGCTGAATGAGAGAACTCGGTCATCGTTCGCGCGTTCAAACGATTTAACGCTCTTTGCAAAAGGAGCCTATGGCATCGGGCAGAGACTGCAGATTAGTGCAGTATGCCCAATATTGGCACCAGCCAAGGATTCACCCGCCCACACTACACGTCATTCACATATCATCATCACTAAGTCATTAAGGAGTTAATATAATCAAAGTAAGAAGAGGCGCTGCTGCTGGTGATTCAAGAAGCTTCCGATACAAAAGCCATCCATTCATGTAAAGAAAAGGATATAAGAATTTGAGAAAATGTTGCCAAATACTGATATATTCTATAATATCGCCATACTGTGCCCAAAATGTTGTCTATAGTGATGTATTATATCATCCCACTCTGCCCAAACAGTGCCATACAATGCACAAAATGTAACCATAGAGTGATATACTCCATAATACCTCCATACTGTGCCCAAATAGTGCCATATGGTGTCCGAATAATACTGCACAATAATAAGAATCCCCTTTATTTATATCGCTCATGGATATCATGCAGCATATTACATGATTTCATATATTCTGTCTCCATTGGGGCTGACAATCTATATTCACTTTTGTGAATGTTTTGGAGTGTGGGAGGAAACACAGACAAACACAGCAACTCCACGCAGATGTTGTCCTAAGACCCCACGTCTGCAGGGCAGCAGCGCTACCCACCGAGCCACCGTGCTGATGGATTTTGTAATGCCACCAGAAAGTGCCCAAATATTATTTCCATAGAGTTAAGTACTCTATAATATCGCAATACTGCGCACAAACATTGCATATAGTGCTCAAAACGATGTTAGGCAGTGATGCACTCTATAATATCACCTACTCTGCCCAAACGCTGCCATACAATGTGCAAAATGTAGCCATGCAGTGCTGTTCTCACGACCATGTAACACCGCCATACTGTGCACAACAGCGCCACACAAAATGCAATGTATCTTATAATAATACCACCAAATTGTGCCCAGAAAGGGCCAAGTTATACTGCCATATAATACGGCCATCCTGTGTACAAATGGTGCCCAAGTAATACTGGAAAGGAGTGATGTATTCCGTAACACCATTAGGCCTCCTTCACACGCCCGCATGCAGCCAAGTCACTCCAAAACCTACGGCTAAATGCGCTGGTTTCGAAGCAGCACTTTCCCAGTGGAAATCTCAGTTTTTTGCTGCGGCCAAACCGCAAGATTTCCGGTGGGAATCCACCCTGTGTGAACCCCGCCTAATAATGCCTAATTAGAGCGAGCTGTGCCCTTTTCCCAGCGTTGTATTCCTCCTCCTCCCTTTTTTCCAGCTTCCATTGAAGTCTATGGGAGCTTCCTGTGCATCTCGACAAAAGATAGGGCAAGGCCTATCTCTTCACGCTGTATAAAACAGGCGATTGGAAATCGTCTGGTAGGTGCTATTTTTTGCTGCGCAATTTTTTTTTCTACGTGGCCAAAAATCGTTTCCCTGAATGAATCCATTAGAATCCAACGCTTCGGAAGGAGGCGATTTTGTTTACACGACTAAATACCTGCGTAAATACGGTGAATAAGCCCTTATACTAACACCGCCATGTAGTGCTCAGAATGTTGTCATATAGTGATGCCTTCTATAATACCGCCATACTGGGCCCAAACAGTGCGGAATAATACTGCAGAAGAGAATAATAGCGCCATAATGCGCCAATCTTGTCATACAGTACCCGAATAACACTGCCATAGAGTGCTGAACATTGGTACAAAGTATCTCCATCAGTAGTTGACTTTGTAACAATGTTGTTACAAAGTAACAAGTTGTAACAATGACTCGTCCTGATTGGTCACTTCTGCAGGCCCCACTGCATTAGCTCTATTGCTCCCCCCATAAAGCTACGTCCCTGCCCCGCACTGTATAATAAGATGTGACTACTACAAGTCCCAGGCACCCTTCCAGCTGCTGTCATACATCCTGAATCTGATACATCTATTTTAATACGCCTCAATTGAAACATCAATTTGCTTAACGACCCGTTAAGTTTCTGAGAAGCTTCTCTCAATCCCAGAATTACAGTTTCCATCTGATAACGGGACAAGAAAAATGCCCAACTTACTGACAGCTCTTGATTACTGAAGACCCCCCCCCCCCCCCCTCCATTCCCCCGAGCGGCAGGCCCATTATATATGCATAGCTTCCATGACAGCACATTAAAACAAGACGGATGATATCACAGAGGTGTCAGCTTTAAATTAACCCTTAACACTCTGCAAAGACTCCCTACAAATTAGTCCCTTAACCTCCTTAGTGCGCAGAGCTCGGCCTCCTGGGAAGAGTCCGCATTTACATGACATGATTAATTCACACCTCGCTGATAAAGACAAGACTGGCTTTAATTTAAAGGTAGAGGTGCGGGCGGTGACCCTGAGAATCAGTCTTTGGAAAATTGAAATTTGACAGCTTTTATGTTTGTCCGGATATATAAATAGTGAGTTGGGAGGTTTTAGCCTTGGTCAACCCCCTGGTCGTACATGTGCCCCTTTTTCCCAGGGTGCATACACTATCCTGCCAAAAGTAATTGGACGCCTGAGCAAGAATCACAAGTTGTATTTATTTCCATATGTTAATACTTAGTGGGGCTCCTTTGGCCCCGATGACATCACATACTCTCCGTGACATACTTTCTACTAATGTCTGATACAATATAGCTGGTATTTCCCTCCATTCAGCCTGTAAATGTCTGGTGAGATACACTGACCCATCTACAGTGGTGCAAGGAGCGTTGTCCTTGGACAGTTGAGCAATGGAAGGATATTCTGTGGAGTGACGAATCACGCTACTCCATCAGATGGACGTACCTGGGTGTGGAGGATCCTGGGGAACGCCGCCTACCTAAGTGTGTTGTGCCAACAGGTAAGTAGGGCGAAGGTTCCGTTATGGTCTGGGAATGTGTGACGTGTCATGGTCTCGGTCCATTGGTTGTAGTGACAAGAACCATGAACACGGAGGTGACCCTGACATTCTAGACAATAATGTGCTGCCGACAATGTGGCAATCCTCTGGGAATGGTCGGCCATACTTCCAACAAGACAACGCGCCTCATCACACATCCAACGCTGTTTTATGTTGGTGCTGCAAAGAGTTCCAACCTGAACCTACTGAACATCTTTAGAAAGTCGGGTCAGGGTAATTTTCTTTGAGAGATCTCGCCAGACGTTTGCAGGATGAATGGAGGGAAATACCAGCTGAAGTATATCAGATGTTAGTAGAAAGTATGCAACGGCGAGTATCTGATGTCATTAGGGCCAAAGGAGCCCCACTAAGTATTAACATCTAGAAATAAATACTACTTCTGATTCTTGCTCAGGGGTCTAAGTGCTTTTTGCAGGATAGTGTTATTTCCCCTGCATTGATATTAATGGGCTTCCAAGCAATGCAGAGACACCTCAGGTTCTCAACAGACCTCCAAGTCACTCTGACTAATAGGAGGGGGTCCTGAACAACAGTGCCGCTTCTAGTAACTGCGTAGGCGTAATGTAAAAGGCTGGTCTAAAGAGATGAGTGAAATGATCTGCTCATTGACGACTTAAAGAACACTCCGATTACAGAACAAAATTCTGTCCCGCGACCCAATGGTATGTTACCTGCACTTGTTCTTCTCTGCTGTCCCTCTGATCTGCCAGTTTTAGCACCCATTTTTGGCCATCCAAGATGGCCGATGCAGTTCTCAGACGACCTAATCACCATATTAGTCGCTAAAGTGTACGCTTGACTTTTTGCGCGCTTTTTACACAGAGCGATTGCCACTTGTCAAATTTCACAACCGCTGAATGAATTGTCGACAGCATTCACATGGGCCGAGATCTCGTTCGTTAGGGTTCTTTGATGGGTGAGTATTTGAAATTTCAATTTCTCCCTAACGAAGGGTCACTGGTTGCACGTAAATGTATACGAGTAGTCTTCAAATAGGAGGCTGCAGGACTGAGGCAAAATCAACGAGAGACTGCAGCAATGAATGTATCTTCAATGACCAAAACCATCAGAGACCGTAACAGCGAGTGTTCTTATAAAGACTGTTCTGTCAAGGATCACTCACACTTATTTAAGTGTTTTCGGGAACCAATGAGCGTTAAGTAGGAGGGCAAAATGTTCAAAAAAAAGGCAGAAGCCAATCAGCATTCAGTCAGCGCATGCATTCACACCGAGCGATAAGACGCTAAAGCCTTAGGAGCTGTTTGCAGGGTTCTCACATCTCCTCTTAACATACAGGGGGGCACTGTGATTCCTTTCTTCCAGATCTGGGGAGTCATGGGGGTCAACAGATTTTATTCTTACCCTGCAGAGCCAATTTTCAGAGAGTTTCATAAAGATTTATTATTGACCGGCTGCAATACTCCGTTTGGCCTGCGGGAGTGCTGTACGTGGAGTCCATAGTTCTCCTGGCATTGATGTATTTGTAGTAAAGTCATATTTCATCTTTTGTATAACCTCAATGTCACATTGTGTTTTCTTTTGATTTTCTTTAAGGCTACGTTGCGATGGGAGCAGTTCAGCCTTCATTCTGGGGACAACAACCATTGATACAACCACAGATGGTTCTTGGTGGCCAGTCTCCAGTTGCTCAGGTCATGCAGGGAAGCCAAACGATAGCATGGGCTCAACCGGGCCTCTACCCTCCAACTCAGCAACAGCCATGGCCAACCCTTCCTGGCCAGTTTCCACCTACTGCCTTCATGCCAACACAAACTGTATTGCCTTTTCAAGCAGCCATGTTTCAAGGTACTACTGCCCCGGTAGCCGCTGTTCCACCAACCAGTGACTCATTGCGATCAAGTCCTCTACTACCTGGCCAGAAAGTAACACAGGAGATGTTTAAGGATTTTCAGATGGTAAACCCCCCTCCGGTGCCATCACGGCAGCCAGATCAACCGTCCCTCTCTTGTACCTCAGAGGCCTTCTCAAGCTACTTTGACAAAGTTGGGTTGGCTCAGGATACAGACGATTGTGACGACTTTGATATCTCACAATTAAACTTGACACCTATGACTTCCACTTCGCCGTCTACTAATTCACGTAAGTACCAGATTTACCATTGAGGAGCAATCCAGGTTAAAACCACTGAGAAAACTGTGTTAGCCGCCATATTGGCCGTCTTTCTCAAACATAGATGAGACAAAAGAAATGGCTGAATAGAAGTTCAAGCAAGTGGGCATAAGAAGAGCAGTCAAGGGCTAACACATGGATTGCTTTCCCACGGGTGGAGATACTTTGTTAAAGTAGCATCTCATAAAAAATACTTAAAGCATACCCGAGTTTTCAACAAGTTCTCTGAAATTCACCAGGTTCCCCTTACTCGCTCACTTGCTCCTGTTTGCACCCTGTTTCATGTCTGTATGTTCTGATTTTCATGTGGTCTTCCACCTTTTTCTGTTGCTCTTCTATATGCTATCCACTATTAAGGGTCGGTGGAAGGGGGGAATAAGACAAGCCTAAAGTTCTGCCAGTAGTTCACTGTCCTGACTTCCTTGCCCTTACTTCCCGGGTTGTCTTTGGTCAGCAGAGAGGTAGTATGAGAATGCGTGCTGCTCTGCTTTCAGAGACATTCTGGCCAAATGGTTAGTAAACCCAATATAATGTGTCTGTGTACTCCCACACAGATACACAACCACACTCTCTAACATCAGGAGAGGCAGAGATTGTAGATGTCATTATCACAGTGTCTGCAGATCTGTCAGCCTGTGCATGTATGTGCACGGGAGCTCCTGTGAAGATAGCCCCTCTTCATGCTGCTATAGAAACATCCCTGTGTCCTTGTTACTAAGGAAGCTCTGTACCTAACAACAGAGAGAAGATTGTAGAGACGCTGGAAGGGAGCCCCCTAGTGTCAGACAGTTTAAATGTGATTTACAGGGGTAAAGCAACAAAATTTGTAATGCAACTATATGACAGAACCGATGAGACTAACACAAGCTAGTAGATGAGCAGAAGTTGTCGGAAACGTTAGTGCCCCTTTAAAGGGGTTTTCCATTTATATGTCAACTAAGTGAATTATTGGATAATGAAGAATTCTGTAAATTGCTAATGGACATTGTGGGTTAGTTCCTCTCCATTACCAAGATTGCTGTCGGTGACTTGCTATGTGAAAAACTGCGCCAAACTTTTGGTAAGGAAACTAACTTATCCATAGAATAGTGATAAACGTTTGATGGTGGGAGTGTCACCACTGTAAGGCTTCTTTCACATGAGCGCATATCGGCCGCCCGTGAAAACGGCTGGCCGATATATGCTATGTTGGGGGCAAAACAACTGGTGAACAGGCGCGTTTCCCCTCCCTCCCCATCACAGGCTTACCCTTTCTTCCCCCCCGCTCGGTCTGTGCAATGGGAGGGGGCGGGCATGGGCAGAGCTAAGCACTGCCCCTCCTCTCATTGATGGCTATAGACAAGGGGCGGAGAGAGGGTGGGCGCTTGGCCCCTCCTACGTCCCGCCCCTTGTCTATAGCCATGAATGGGAGGGGCGCATTAGCACTTAGCTCCGCCCCACCCTGCCCCCTCCCATTGCAGAGACCGAGCGGGGAGGAGAGGAAAGCCTGCACAGGGAAGGGGAGGGGAACAGAGGGAGGTAGTTTAGCAGCTATGCTGCTAAACTCCCTCCTACCTACGGCCACTGCCATGGGCTCCCATAGGATCCCATGCAGCGGCTGAACATATTGCAGCCCAAACACAGTTCCAGAACTATCTTTTGGGGCCGACGTAAAAACGCCCTGCGCTATATTGGCCGGACGGGCATTTTTACGTCTGGCAAATACGCCCATGTGATCTGATGCATTGCAATCCAATGCATCAGATCACAGCGCATATCGGGCGGGCGGGCAAACGGCCGGCCGATATGCGCTCATGTAAAAGAAGCCTAAACCCCACTGATCCCAAAAGCGGGAGTCCTGGGTCCCACTTTCTTTCTCACTTGCTGCACCCCCCGCAGTGAGGAGGAAATTGAATGCTAGCGGCCGTCGTGCATCTGCGGCAGCGGCGCTCAATTCATATTCAGTGGAGCTGATGGAGATAGCCGAGCGCTTGTACTCTATAATTTGTCAGTCCCATTGAAATTAATGGAGTCGTGCCGCACCCGCACGACCGCCGCGCCATTTACTCTCTACATCACTGATAGTGAGTGCAGTGACAAAAAGCGTGGGATACGGGATCCCCATTCTCAGCAGTGAGACCCCACCAATCAGACTATTAATCTGTGGCACGAATGCTGGTGCATAGTTTTCTTAGACATAAGAGAAAACCAATTGTGGTTTTCGCTCGCGGATGAAAAATCGCAGCATGCTCCATTTTCCGGTGGGTTCTGCACGGACAGCTTCCATTAAAGTCAATGGAAGCCGTCTGACTTGCCGGCCGTCCATAATTAAGATTGCGGATATCGCTCAAAAAGCAGGAGTTTAAAAAAAAAAAAAATCTGTACTGCACATGTCCGACGGCGAGCCGTCCGATGAAAATGAAAGCAGGAACGCGCGGACGCTGCGGCTGCCACAGGCGGATTCCACAGCCTTAATGGAGCGAGATTGTGACCAATTTTCTATGCACTTTTGAAAAGTGAAGCAAAGTGGAACATCTGTTATTTTTGGGGCAAATCAGTAGTAAATTTGTATAAATTGATTTGCTACACAAAAAGGTGAAAATTAGGTAGAAATCTGGCGTAACTCTAGTAATAAATGTTTAAGCGATTTTTAACATTTTGGTCCGTTTTTGGCGGGTCCTTGGTGTTTCAGCCTGCTCACAGCCTGATGTTTTTCGGGCATTTTCCCATAGCTTTATATATGGGGGGAAAAAGTAACAAACGAAATAGCTATGTGTGACCCCAAAAAAAGGCACCAAAAAAAAACACATGCAATTTTTCTCTTTTTTTTTTTTGGTGTTTTTTTTTTTTTTCACCAAAAACAAAAGCAGAAAAAAAATCCCGTAAATACAATTTTTTTGTAAAACTTTTGTGATACTTTTCACCAGTGAATGTTGTTGAGTTGCAGCATTTTTTTCATTTTTCCCGTCAGCATTTTATTCCTACTTGAACGGATTGTCAGTAAGTGACAAATCTCTTCATTCGCCGTCTTATGAATCCATCGGCGGCGCGCCGTTTCTCTCTGCGCCCGTTGCTTGACTTGAAGTGTCCTTTTTCATTAGACAGAACATTAATGACAACGGTATTTGCCTTGATATAAAAATTCATCACTGACGAGCAGATAGGATCCCGCCGCACTCGCCTACGTAGACGGCGCCAAATAAAAGACCGTGTTCCAGCGCCTACTTCCGAGCCAAACGCGGCTTTTGTGATGAATGCATTTGTTTCCGTATGAAAAATGCATCTCAACAGGTTTAGACAGCAAACAGGCTGCAGAGGAAAATTATTAGTTTCGAACCACTGACTCCAAAAAGAATTTGATGGAGTCTGTTTAACGTCTGGCAGGCAAATCTGTAATATAAAATGAAATATGAGTTTCATAACAAACCATGTTCTTTATCTATCCTCTAACAAATGATTCTTTTATCTCCAGCTAAGCATGTCCTCCAGAGCTGCGCTCCTTCTCAATGTCATTTTAATACTCTCCGTAATTTTTGTTGGGGAGGATGGGTGGGGTGAGGAGGGGGGGGGTGGTCTTTTTTTTCCATAAACTTGCTGTTTACATGAGAGGTTTGTGTGTGTTCTAATTGTTTCCAATGTCATATCTGCTCCAGCCCCTACTCCAGCCCCAAGGCAGAGCTCCCCATCAAAGTCTTCAGCATCTCACACAAGTGATCCCAACGCAGATGACATCTTTGAAGAAGGCTTTGAAAGTCCCAGTAAAACTGTAGAAGATGCTGTAAGTTGTTCTTACGTATTCAAATTCTAATCTCTTGCTCCCCAGACAATAGAAAACTGCAGACAACAATTCTTTCCAGGGTAGATGAAGGCGAAGGGGTCTTTCTGTAAGTTCTCTTTTTGATGCCTAAAACGCGTTAGTGATTGGTTTGATCTTGTGTTCTGGAAGGATCCGTTAGACTAAGACACTTGTACAAGACGGTTTATAGGAAGACGTCTGCCGATGTCGCCAATAAAGATGGAACGTTTTCATAAAGATTTGGGGCATGAAGTTTTTGAAATATGTGTGTGATTATGAGCGTGAAGTTGGTCCTAAACGATGGAGGAATGTAGACAAGCTCTCTGGAGTTGGGCACACTGATGGTCAAGAGCCTTTAGGCACCATGAGCGTTCGGAGTGTTGAGGCAAATACTAACGACTCACTAAAGATAATATTACTGTGTTAGTGAACAGCTACATATCCCAAATGCATCAATGGTGGTCAATGACATCCGCTGCGTTTCTGGTGTGCTGTCGGAAACTCTAGATCAATTGTAGGAAGGTCAGAGACAAGTATTTGATAACGAGTCAAAGCAATTGTTGTTATTGATATCACGTGGTCATTAGGAACCAACGTGGACCTAAGGATTTGCAATCGGTGAATCCTAGGAGATGGCTCTCCAGGTGCGAGCAAAATGTGGACGGAGAGACAAAGGCCGTAGTCAATGCACCCTACATACAACAAAGATGGTCTTTCTATAGTAGGGGAGGTTATAGAGTTTCGTAATGAGTGGTGCTTTAATTTAACTTTGTACTTTAGCAAAGGGCAGGAATGGAGAAGCGGGTTCGAGCGTGAGAGGAAACAGGAAGTAGGGCAGAAAGAGATGTGTTCTGCATGGGAGCAGCTGATTACATTGTATTCATGCAATCAGCCTGTGCGAGAACAGAGGAGCTGATTGCAGAGCTCACACCACCTGCTGAATTCTGCAAGCAGCTCCCAGAGGCTCATTTGCACGTAAATGAAGCTGATAAAGTACTATTGGGCATTTGTGCTCATTAGTACTTTATGCAATATGATCACTAAAACTGTCAGTCTTTCAATTGTTTGAAAGATTGTCTTTGCATTTAAATGAGCCTTTACTTCAGCACAGGCCACCCATTGGATCGGTTTGACCGTAACCTGGACACAAACTGCTCACAGTTCCTTAAAAGAGAAACAGACCCCTAGATGGGAAAGTAAAAACGGGAGTAAGACTTTGGGCTGTACCAACCTTGGGAGTTTGACCCGGCAGCCTTGGTGTCCCCTGGTCCACTACATTTCCATTCATGACCTTGCTTCAAAACTGAGGATCCTCAGATTCACTGTTGCATACACCACCATGGGTTTTTATGAAACTGGGACCAAGAAAGATCAACCACGAAGATGGAGGTCACGGATGACTATAAAAGGAGAAGATAAGACCATCTTGCTGGAGGAGGATTAGATCTGCCGGCCCCTTCAGTAGAGATGCTGTGCGGAAACCACTTGTTAAGGTAGTAAATTAAAGGAAAAGACTGCAGTGGGCACAGAAACACGAGAATAGGACCATAGATTTTGAAAACATGTTTTGGACGGATGAGTTCCAATGTGAGATATTTGGGAGCAGAAGAAAAATATACGTATGATACTCAGAGAACAAGAAAGATGATGCTCAACTGTCAAACGTAGTGGAGAGTCTATTATGGTTTAGGGGCATTTTTCTATGGTGGAGTGATAGGAATTCTCAACACAAAAGGTACCACCAAATCCTTGTGCACCCCACAGTCCCTGCAGGAAACAAAACTGATCGGCTGAGGATTCATTATGTAGAAAGAGAATGACCAAAAGCAAACCTCAAAGCTTTGCAAGAGCTAAATGGTGAAGAAAGGAGAAGAGGGTACCTTGAAAATAATGGAATTACGCCAATCCCCTGATCTAAACCCAATCAAACTCCTGTGGGAAGAGCTCCATCGTGAAGGGCAGAAACAATGCCCAACCTCTCAAGAAAGCCTCTGCAATATATTAAGCCTCCAGGAAGCAATTAGAACCGAGGATTCTCCTTGTCTCCTGATGCTGCTGACACAACCTCAATCATCATCACGGACCTCTAGATATTAAGACTAGGACTATATGGACTATAGATACTATTACATGATATGGAGATGCCACTTGCAGGTGTTTTCAGTCACTCAACTACTTACTTTGTGTCTTCAAGAAAGGAAATACTAGCAGGAGATGAGGAAAGGGCCTAAAATTGGTTGAGACCATCCACCCATGATCACATGAGACCACAATTATTGTCTGTTGTAGCAACTCTCAAGCTGTTGCATAAACTTGTGAACTCCCATCAGGGTTATAATGGGTAATGGCCACACAAAAGTGACATTAAAACTAAAATGGGGGTGGTGCACGTAGAACATCCCATGCCGTTTGATGCTCCTAACGCTTTATCTTCTTCCTGTACTAAACTCAACTTTGCCTCCTTTATCCACTTCCGAACAAACCTGTCATTCTGTTTCTTGTATTGTAGCCTGATGCTTCTCAGGCATCAACCTCTGCTGACGTAGGTGAGCCCAGTGGTGACTCTATAAGCCCACAGGTCGGTAGCTAGAGAGCACAGACTGGGGTAGGTATCTGTCCTTCCTTCTACTCTTACTGTTGTGTTTGTTGCAGTGTTTTGCATGATGCTACATTTTATCCATCTCACTACTTCCTTGCTTGGTCATCTTTGGCACGGTCAATGTATCATGTTTAATACCAGCTCGCGGCATCATCAGGATCTGAGTCTTAACTTTTGATAGTCCAATATAGGATTTACATCAGCACTGTCCAATTATTTGTTGAATGAGGTGAAGGTGTGTGTGTGTGTGTGGGGGGGGGGTCCCCCAAATATCACATGGAAGGTAAAATAATACATAATTCACTGACCCCCACCTGACAACCTGTTAACAATGCCTTCACATGGCACCAAAAAATGGACTCAGTTAGTGAAGATGGAACTTTTGAAAAGTTGGGTTCAGGCGATCCACCAAACTTTTGAAAAAAGATCTGTTTGGTCCGAAGTGGTTTTAACCGAACCAAAAGATAACCAAAACCCCTATAACTGGTGTATAATGTTGTGTTATACAGAGCTTTTATAGCTCTTAGACAGTGTTATACACTAGTGTCCAGGACTAGTGTTGAGTGAACTGAACCCTGTTTTAGGTTGAACTTTGCTAAACCGAACTTTAAGCAAAGTTTGACCCAAAATAAGGTTCTGCTGGTTCTATCTAGTGGGTTCATAATTGTATCGCCAGTGTCCAGTATGTAAATATATACGTCCCTGGTGTGAAGTGGTTTAATAGATATCACTAATAATATCCTTAATAATGGGTGGATTAGGAATTGTAACCCTGGTGTCTAGCATGCACATATATGTTCCTCATGTCTAGTGGGTTAATACATCTATCCCTCCTGATCCAGAACAAGGAAAAACAGAATAAAACTAGGTCCTGCGCTCTATATAGGAGCAAAATAAAGGATGACGTTTGGATGACTTACTTGAGGGGGCGCCCTCCTGCCCTAAAAATCCAGAACAAGGGAATATTTAGGCATTTGTGCATATAGCAGAAGTTGGGACTCAAGCTAATATTGTTTCTCCATCCACAGGCCGGATCAGAAGATCCTATCTATGCTCAGATCAGAAGACCTAAGAAATAGCGTTAACAAAGCTTGTAGCGCTCCAAGACTTGACTGAACCTACGGCTGGCTACAGTGACTCAATGGCAGCACTCTTTCAATTGACCATAACAATGGGTTTTACCTGCGTCCTGAAAGAAGAAAAACCCCGATGAACAGAAACCAAGGGTGGACAGAAGACACATCGGCTCTAACATCATTAACCCGAAAGCTTTGCAAGGAACGTTGATTCTAGACTCGATCATTAAGCCAATTTTTTTTTCTGTTGTCGAGGAAACGCCGTTTAGTATTTCATTACTACTCTTTCCACATTTTTTTTTTTTTTTTTAAAGAAACGTAATGTAGCAAAAAGTTATGGATGACGAGACTGAAGTTCTGAAGTTTACACGTTTTTTTCTTTGTCAGCGTTTTATTAGAAACTTTTTGACTCTATCAAGACGTCATCGTCGGAGGGCCGTTTTCTTTATTTCACAAAAAGTTGCTAGAAAAGACACTTTTTTTTCGGAAAGGGCAAAGGGTTGGGGGAGGGGTCACACTTTCCGAAACACTTGGGTACTATAAGAAAAAATTAATATTGTTTTTTATATGATGGTCTCTTGGACTGACGAGAGGACATTGGAGGCCTACGCCGTTCTAGAAGAGAATCTAAAACCCTGTATGGAGTCACGGACATTCTAATGAACGGATCGTTCTTATTAACAAACGGTACTTTCTAAATTAAGGAGTTGGGAGGTATTTTTCCTCCGCACTTAACCTGGCTGCTGTTCGGCTATGCAGACAAGATTCTTCTACTCGTGCCATTTTTGAAAAACACACACACACACACAAAAAATAAAAAATAAACTGATTCATTTGCCCAACAACTCTGGAATAATTCCAAATCTGGATTTGGATCGACGTCGGACTTTGTTCTGGAACTTTGGAGGCATGAATTTTGTTATAAAAAAAGAAAAAAAAAAAAATTCTGTGATTAAACGACTCATCTCTGTCTCTTTTGTACATTAGGGAAAGAAATGATTTTTATTTTATAATCGTGACATGAAATCTTGGAAACAGGGAAAGGCTTTAAAAAAAAAATCACTGAAAATGACAGGTTTTGTAAATATCAGAATTTTTTTTTTTTTTGTTTTTGTTTTTTTCTTTATTTGAATCGAACACATCGGCTGTTACATTGTAGCAGGAAAAAATACAAAGTGTCATAAACAGGGTTCATATCACAGGTTTCTTTTTTTTTTTTTCCAAGTGCTGAGTAATTATCCTGTCAAAATCTAATAAACTGAATGGGGATTCTTGTACGACCATTTCTGTTTTATTAGGAGAAGCAGAATTACGTGTGAGACTTAGGGAAGTGTTCTCTGATCCCTGAAAGACTAAAATAATTCCGGCCTTGATAAAAAAATAAATAAATCCTACGGCCGGTTATCTTTCATTATTGAACTAAGGTCTGTCTGGGTTATGCACTTGAAAGGAAAGATAAAAATGGGTTGGAGACTGGAGCATTCGGTTAGTATCTAAAGAATGAAGATTTTGTGGGGGTTTTACAGATTTATAACTTTTTTCAAACTTATATTTTTGAATTTGTTGATTTAGAATTTTGCATAAATAATAATACTGGGCGAGGCAAAAGTCTGGACACACCATTTTAACTAGGAGGAAATTGACTTCAAGTATGGGAAAGTATTCATTGGGAGGGGATATTTTCCCTGCTTGGCCTTTCCATTACGCTGGGTTCACAGGGATGTAAGTGCATTATTGCCACGCAAATACGACACGTGATTGTGTGGGTGAAATGTATTTATGCTGGCTCCGGCATGGTTTTGCGTGCACAAACACCCTGTGAGTTTTCACACACAAATAAATATGCACAAAATTGCATTGATTTTGTGCATATTTTACATGTATTTACAACCGTCACCCACCATCGCCACTTTTTATACAAATGCATAAAAAACTATTCCAGTACTGGGCCGACCAGTAGTATCGGGCAGTGATATCTAACCCAGAAAGTAAGGAATTATTTAGACTAAGTTTTGCCCCCTGTTGTCAGCACACCCCCCTCATATCTGCAAGAAACAAAAGGCATCATTGCTAAAGTACGTGAGATTTCCGTCCCCAGTAGCGCATTGCTTGTCAGCATAGATGTACACACATGTGGGACACATCTCTTCCCTCACAATAGGTTTGCGAAAAAGTTATAATTATTCATTCTCGCACACAATTATTTTATTTTTTGACAAAACCTTTTTTTTTTTTCAAAAATAGGGCACAGCGATGGGCACGGCATGTACGCCAAGCTACACATTTATTTCTATGGTGGTGGGAATCCACAGTGGTATTTTTTGATAAGATGGAACTTTGAACTTGTTACATTCTGTTCTGGGGCAGATCCATTGATGATGGGCTAATCATATGGGGGAAATTGGGCACTTTTTGGGGAATTCATATCCACTTTGAATAACAATAACATTGGTTTACTGTTTTACCTGTGATGTCCATGAAATGCATATTTACTTTTTAGATTTGGACATCTCACTGGATAACAACATTTGGTTAGCTGGCACTCCCCTTCACTCAAGAGGGGCATTCCAGTGGGGCAATATTTAAGAACAAGAAGAAACTGCTCAGATGAAGGGAATGCGATCAATTCTTCGTGAGGTTTTGCAGGAGGGGCTATCCGGTTAAATGTTTAAGGGAAGCATATAATACAGCTGAAACTGAGGATCCATCAAGGTTACGTATGACCAGGAGTAACCCAGCAAAATCCAAAAAGTTATTCACTGTATGGGAACCAACGACGTCTATACTCATGAGGTCGTAAATATCATTAAATTATCATCAGATTTGGATCTAGAAGGGGCCATTACCCGCTACCCAAGGGTTACACACAGAAGAGGTCAGAATCTACGTGATCATCTAGTGCATAGACTGTTTGTCCGTCCTCTTGCCCTAAATAGACAACTACCCCAGCCCAAACGTATCGGCTCTCATCCCTGTGGGAGATACTCTTTCTGCCCACTTATTATGAACGCCTCTACACTTGTCAATCCAGTGGACAGCATAATTTATCAACTAAAGCAGGAAATAACATGTGGCAGAAGAGGGGTTATATAAGGAGTAAGATGCCGCTGCCTTAAGATATATATTGGTAAGATGGTTCAAGAGTTTAGGAAGCTCTATACACACAAAAATGGTCACCCCCTTGCAAGGCATGTTAATGGATGTCATGGAGGCGACGGTACTTAACTAATAGTCTGGGGCATTTGTCAGATAGAACTTAGTTCCCGTAAGGGAGATCTGGACAAAAAAAAAAATGTAGGCGAGGAGGTGCGCTGGATCTTCTGCCTTAGGAGTAAGAGCCCTTTGGGCCTGAATGAGCGATTTTCTTATTCAGCATTCATTTGAAACCAGCTTTTGGAAACGCTATTCAGTCACTTCTATGAACTATTGATAAGGCTTTGGCTTTGTAATATAGCCCACCCCCCATGATCACAGCTCTCCATGTGGCCAGTGTAGGGTACTGCAGCCCTGTAACAGGAGGGATAGTACAAACTAGTATGTCTTAGGAGTCGCTCTGTGTAAATAGATGCAGAGCCTATGAACTAGTAGTGAAATGTATCACAGTGATCTATTGTCTAATTATGAGTTTGTATGTAGTGAGCATGCACCACAAAATGAGCTGAAAAAACACCAAAGTCCTAGAAGGGACATGCTGAGCATGCTGGTAGGGCCGAACTGCCATTTGCTGGGCTGATGACACCATCATATATCGGGATTGGCCGTATATGAGGGAGGCTCTCTGTACGATGGGCTCAAGGATCCGTCCCACATCGTTAGCCGTCTCTCCATTGGCCGCCTAGCATGCACCGTCTTTCACTGGTCAGTAGAATGGGAGAATCCCTCCGCCATGTTATATAACAGCTGTCATTTGGGTGGGTGCGCCTCTAGTAACCCCAGACCCCTGAGGACGCCACTACATTGGTGAAACATATTGCGGGGGTTTCTATGTTTCCTTTAACTCAAATATGCAGATCAGGCGATATTATTTAGCAGTCATGAGTCTGCAGCAGAGATATCGTCTATAAAGACCAGGAAGCCCAGTATACAGCATACTGCAGCAGCACTGAATGATATATATTAGTGGTGGCTCAGCGCTCCTGGCCATCCCAGGCAGCTGTTTGTATTTTTAATTTCTAGGCTCCTTAGTTTTTTAACTTAGCTCAATAAAAGTTACATTTTAATTAAGGGTATTTACCCCGGAGGGGAAGGAGGGGGGGTGTTTCTTGCCCTTTGGGCAATTTTGATGTTAATTATTGTTAATTGAGAGAGGCTGCATTTTTTGGTGATTTTTTTCGGCAGCCATTTTGAACTCTGCCATATTGAATTCAGCTCAGGTATTTTAAATGATAGGGAGGTCATGTGATTTATCAGTCTTAGCTAGAATTTACTGAAACACGCTGGAAGTGTCAGTTTTGCTCTATCTTTACTCGTTTAGCAGTTAAGCAATGGCAAATTTGGTAAAATGTGTCTGACATGCAGGGCCTTTTTTCATTGACGGATCCCTTAACTCTGAGAATGTTGACGGACCCCTTAACTCCCAGATGTTACAGGACACCATATTCCCATCTGTGCTCAATGAGAGCAGGGAGTTGTCACGTTTCTTTCAACAGGACGGTGCACCTCTGCACTTAGCTGTGGCTGTACACAGATGGCTGGATGTGCAATTCCCTGGCCACTGGACTGGGCGTAGAGGTCCAGTAGAATGGTGCCAAGGTCGCTGGACTTGTATATAAGGGAAAAAAATTGGACGGTTCCCCTGAACAGCGAATCCTACAGTGCTGTGAAGAAACATCACCTGCAGTTCTTCAGTGTGTTGGACCATCCGACAAGTTGGTGGACACATCCAACACATCACATAAAGCACTTTGTGAAACTTTTCTTTTTACTTAACTCCTAGACCTCCCTCTCAATTAATACTTTCCCACATTGTAAGTCAATTTTCTACTTATAAAACCGCTGTGTTCAGACTTTTGCCTCACCCTGAACAATTTAAAAAATAAAGAATATTTCTAATAAAGTGGCGTAAAATTATAATTAGTTCCTTTTAAAGATGGTCCATCAACAGAAGCGCTTTAAAATCTAAGCAATTTAAAGGAAAAACTTCATGCAAAAATTAAGAAATTGGCAAAAAAAAAAGTACGCAAAAATTTTAAACAAAAATGAGCTTTTGCAATCTGCTAATATATTTTAACTTTCCTTTACATATAACAGCTTTCATTTTTTAATTATTGCATCTTCATCTTCAAGGTAGTTGGTATTTCCTTGGCCCAAAGGTTTCCTGACCAGGAAGTGAGTCAAAAATGAATCTAACTGAAATCCACCTTTTAAGACATCCCAATGGAAGAACCACCAACCAATTAGATAGGAGTTTCTTATCTGTATTTACAAGCTTTTCCTACAGAGGTTTCAGGAGGTCCCACAGTCATGTGACAGCTAAGCTCCACCCATGCTTAGAAAAATGTAGAAATTGTAATTGGAAACTGTGTGCAAAAATAATGGGTTTTGACATCCAAAAATGATATTTTGGTAAGTCTAGTTGTCTCTGGTGTTCTAATAGGGGTTATTGTAACAGTTGTTGCTGTCTGGACGCTCGTACCGCTGTACAAGTAGAAGCACTTCCATCCAGGTCTAGAGCACTTGTCTCACATTTCATCAATCTCGTCAATCCCTTATGGCTCATACCGCATTGGCCTTTTTTTTATTGGGGGGGGGGGTGTTATTTCCCTGTACTGACACTCAACATTCTGACATGTAAGAGATAATTTTTGCATTGCAACAACCTTGGCGAATGGATTTCGCGGATGGCGATCAATACTATTAATTAAGGTTCCGCCTCTGATTTCTTTGCTTTATGAACGCAATTATTTATACTCACCTTTTTTTTTTAAATGGAGAAAAAATGATCACTTGTGATTTATGATAAGAATTAGCAATGAGATTCAAAATGAAGTCTTCAACAGACACAAGGTGAATGCTTCATGGTGTGCCGATCCCATCCAAGCGGAGTCCAAGACGTCTATAAGAGGACATAAGCACTGTATATGTGATACTTACCAGATGATACTATTTCCATTTATTCACCAAAAATAGTAATAATTTATGTTTTTGAATAGTTCTGCTTTACCACATATGGAAAATGTATAGTTCTGGTCATATATGACCCTACTTTATGTAGGGGAGATAATAAGCATCTTTGGGCAGGGATAGCGAATGGCCCTTATGGAGAAACAGACTGTGGACTCCATGCTCTCCAACAGCCAGAAGAGGTAGTTGTCGCAGCAGGACGCTGGGGTCTGAGGAGGAAAAACAGAGGCGTAACTTGAAGCTCCCGGGCCCCGATGCAAAACTTGTAACAGGGCCCCCGACTATAATGCTTTATTCATAGTACTGGGCTCCCTATATGGAGAAGAGAGGCCTTATGGGCCCCCTAAGGCTCCTGGGCCCGGGTGCAACCGCATCCCCTGCATCCTCTATAGTTACGCCCCTGAGGATAAAGGCTCCTCTGCTACTTCTAATTATGACTCTGCCAAAAGCCAAGACCTGCCTCACAATCTACCAGTAATGGGAACAATTAGTACAGTAAGCACCTACACTTATCTTCCTTTAAAATGGTTTTCTGGGATTCCAATATTGATTGGGGGTCAAGAGAAGTTGGGGGACTCCAAGATAAACTTTTGCACCCGAGCCTATGAGCCTTTAGCTCCACAACTGCTGATAATCATTAGGATAGGGCCGCAATATCTCTTTAGTGTGGGTTTGCCGCTTGGGACCCCATCGATCAGCTGTTTGAAGAGGGTGAGCACTAGGACCTCTTCACTGCTTGCTAGGCACATTATCGCACATTTTGTAGCGCATGTGCCTAGTTTACTGTATCAATCCTATTTACTTGAATAGGACTGAGCTGCTCTCGGGCCCCGTGACGAAAGACCATGACACGATTAGCTGGATAAGAAGGGAATGTGGCACTCAGGTCTCATTAAACAGTTGTCTGACGGGGTCCTGAGCAGAAGACCCCATTAGTCAGATATTTTGTGCCTACCATGACGATAACTCAACAATATTGGAGACCAGGAAACCTCCTTTTAGTCTACAGTGGTCCTCCTGTCCATGCGGTCCCTATTCAGATTATCAAACGACACACCATATGTCCTCCCCTAGTATCTGTAATATCTCAGCAGTTCCGGACTTAGGTTAGATGGCACCTTATGCAGATTTTATTAGAAAACAATGTTATATTGTACTGCTAGGCAGTCCGCCAGTATTCTGCTTGTGCAGAAAGCAGCAAGATAGCAGCATATACAGACCAGAACAGTTCAGTGAATAAATACTGTACCAGAACCAAGCTCAGTACATAAATACAGCATCAGAACCAAGCTCAGATATAGATATAATTGGAGAACCAAGTCCAGAATATAAATACAGCAGCAGAACTAAACAATTGTGTTGTAGGGACACCAATATGCTAACAACAGCATCTCAGAACATCAGAGAGGAAGAGACAGAGCCTCTTGTACTAAATAATACCACACTGTTCTCTGTTATAAATGGCAAGCTCCACTGACCCCCTGTAGTAAATAATGTACCACACTGTGTCCCTGTAATAAATAGTAAGGCTCCATTCACACGAGCATGTGCATGTGTCAAGGGCTGTATCTGATTGGCTGAGCGCTAAGCCAATCACAGGCAGCTCTCAGCCATTCATTGAATGACAGCTGAGTGCTGCCTGTGATTGGTCACAGCACTCAGCCAATTACAGGCAATGCTTGGCCATTCATTGAATTCTATGTCCTCCTGTGGTAAATATAACCATACTGTCCTCTACACTAAATAAAAAAAAAACACTCTCCTCCTATAATAACATACTAATTTTCCACCTGCAATAAGTAATATACCATGCTGTCTGTTGTAATAAACAATATATCATACTGTCCCCAGTAATAAATATTGAGCCACACTGTCCCCCTGTACTAAATAATATAACCTCACTGTCCTTCTATAACCAATAATATACTAAACCGCCCCCAGTAATTAAATAATAAACCAACTCAGCTCCTCATGGTCCTCCATCCACCACTGGGTCTCCTCCACCTGTATGATGATGTAGGCGATGCGATGACATCATTGCGTCGCTTGTGTGGTGGAGCTCCAGAAACATATCAAAAATGAGAAAATATGCTGAAGTTCAAAAATATCCACAAACCTTAAAAGGGGTTATCCCAGGATTTAAGCTTCTGTCCTATCCACATATGTATAAATCTTGGGACATCCCCTTAAGTAGGTTATTTGGAAATCTCTTCATGCTCCGGACATCCAAGAAGTGATCTGACATTTAAATATCCTCCACTGTTACATGGACGAGTGTCTGGTCTGTACGGACCTCCAGTGTGCAGCAACCAGGATCGGAGATAACTCAGTAGTGACCGCAGCATCTAAGTGGTGAGTCAGAGGGGGGAGGGGTGGAGTGGAAAAAAAACACAATTCAGCCATCTTTGTGGGAAGTGGGGGGGGGGGTGTCTTCTTTCTACGGTGTACACACTGCAGCAAAATGACATGATAACTTTACTCCGTGGGTCGGTAGGATTGCTACGATACCAAATTTATATAGTTTTACTTTTGCTGCACTACTTTTAAAAAACAGCAATCTTTGTAAAAAAATGTAATTATTTTCTGCCGCCATCTTTGAACCGCCATAACAGCCGCAATCAGCATGAACACTAATGGCAACCGAACTGACTGGTACAGAGGCAGCAAGCGTCAAACATTTGGTGCACTACGTGTTTGCTTAATGTGACAAACATTCGATCGATGCCGTATATTATTTGCGTAACCCGTTGTTCTTAATGACTCAGTGTCCCCCTCTTCTCGTCACTGTGGGGGTCCTTCTCCCACACGCATTGATGTTAGACTGAATGGAGCGCGGCCACAACTCCATTCATTTCAATAGGGTTAAGGGAAATTGCCAAGCTCTTGTATTCTGCTATACCCCCGCGGTTCCATTGAAAGTGAATGGCGCGGCACCGCGCATGCGTAACCGCCACTCCATTCAATCTCCAGCAGTGAGGAGGAGGTGGAACCCCCATTCTTGGGATTGGCCGGGGTGTCGGTGAAGAGACCCCACTGATGATAAAGTTGCTTGGGGGGGATGATGATCACCTGGGTCATGTGACTAATACAGAAAATGTGAAGCCCCAGGGAAGAGCAGCCAATCACCGAGTCCTGCTGTAAGCTAAGAGGAGAGAGGGCCAACTGAAGGGTGAGAGCCGCCACCTATGGGCAGGAGTGGAGCACACACACACTGGAGGAAGATAGATATATGGGGGGGTGTAGAGGAAGAGAACTTGGGGAAACGATGTATACTGGATGCTATATAATGTGCAGAGAGAGGAATTACTGAAGGACTTCTATACTGTGAGGAGGAGACATACTATGGCGAGAGCTATATACTGTAGGGCAGGGGTGTCCAAGCTTCTGGAGTCTCTGGGCAACATCGGAAGAAGAAGTGAGGCCTCACCAGGTCTAGATTCAGCCTATGCGGAACCCCCCCTCCCCGTTGGGTCACATTCATTGCCATCCTGGGCTGTGGGTTGGATACTTCTACTGTAAGGCAAACATATTGGTGGATTTACATACTGGGGGGGCACATACTTACATACTGGGGTGCGAGAGGCATAGACTGTTCAGGGCTAAAAGAGTTGCTAAAAGCTATTCAATTGATTCTTTGTATCTCAAAATCGCATTCAAAAACATACAAGCCGCCCGGCAGGAGATAAGCAGGCGGCTATTTTACCAGAAAAATCGGTTAGACTGCGATGATGAAAAGACGGGAAAAAAAACATTCTATGGTTCATTAAATGTCGTTAGAAAGAATATAACTCCTCCCACAAAGAACGGCCCTCATACAACTAAAAAAGGTCAGAAGGAGAAAATCGGCTGCGACGTCTGGTGGGCAAATGGAGACAAAACCCTCGTGGCCCGTTCACCATGAGAGTCCACAATGCGCCTACGGGTCACAAATAGCGGGAATAGTCTGGGCAAAGATCCGCAGCGGACTTCATGTGAAAGGGGGAAACCTGCAAATCCACAGTGGATTTTGGTGCAAATTCCCCACTGCGGAAAATCCTTTCCACTACATGACTTACCCTAAAACACATAAATAGCCCAACTTGGCTGTGGAAGTTCTACCCGTTGTTTCACCCAGTGGTAGCAGGCAGGGGGAGGGCTACCATCCAACCTAAAGGCCGCCCTGGTAACTTTATACCTTTAGACTTTGGGATAACGTCTTTAAGGTTTGCTCCATCTGTAAGGCCTCATTCACACGGGCGGCAGCGAGATTGCTGCAAGCACCACCAAACGGCCTCCCCTCTGCAGCCGGTATGAGGCTGTTCACAGGTAGCAGGAATGCCGTGGAATTCGTCACCAACAATCCGCAGCGCCTGCAGGACCAGCGACGGGGAAATGACTGGAAGAAGTCCCATCCCATCCACAGGCCGTGGGAAAATCCGCAGTATAAATTAGTATGAGGAGCGGATTGTAAATCCTCAGTACGGCAAGTTGAGGATTTTTGCTGCGGATTTCACCAAGGTAGTGAATCCACTGCAAATCTGCCCCAAAATCCACTAGGCACAGATTTTGCTGCTGAGGATTCGTGAATACAGAACACGTGAACATACCCTTAAAGGGGTTTTCCAGGCAGCGCCTGCTGTCAGTGCCGGGATGTGGAAGCTGCAGCTCCAACCTCTGTGTAATGGCCGGCGCTCGTAATTGCAGGCGCAGCTCTCATTCGCGTGCAATTACAAGTGCAGCTCCTATTGGTTTCAATGAGAATCGCGCCTCCGATTACAAGTGTCGGCCACTACACAGAGGGCGGCGCTGCGGCTTCCACTCCGACCCCGATATATCCTGGCACTGGCAGCTGGTGTGACTAGAAGACCTTTAAGACTGCATTTACGCAAGCGATTTCCCAGCGTTGTGAGACACATATTATTCAATGAGGCCGCACACACTGGCAGGTGTTTTCATGCAGACACGGACTGCGTAAAAAAAGCCTCATTAGATGTCCTATTCTTCTCCATGTTAAGCCATACTAACACATATCAACGTATATCGGGCGGCACACAGACAGGCGTCCGCGGGGCGTCCGAAGTGAGTTGTGTCCGAGCTTCTCAGGCGCAACTCAAAAACGCCAAGTATGTCAATAGCCTTACACTTTTACTGCATGAATCCAGTATGAATGCCCCACCTATAGGGGGCGCTGTGCTTGTATATCAGCGGCTCTGACAGAATGATACTTCGCAGTTCATTTTATATTTTTATTTTATGTTTAGCATTTAGTCTTAGTGGCGCCCCCTGGAGGTTCTACCAACTTTTCTCTCGACTCACATTTTTCATTGACTCTGCTGAGGCCATCGGAGCATTAAAGGGGTTATCTGGTTTTAAAAAAAGCTGCTAACCCCTCTTCTCTACCACTTATAGCACCCCATTCTCTCTGGAGGTAGACACGGCACAGATTGGACCCTCCTTCCCAATAGTTGGTGGTGAGCTAGGTAAGCTGGGGGTTGGGGTAAACAGCATCAGGCAGGGGCGTAACTAAAGGCCCGGGTGCAAAAGTTCAGCTGGGGCCCTCCCCTCCATTTGTATCCATACCCAGAGGCGAAAGATTCGGGGCCCCAATGCAAAACCTTTAGCAGGGCCCCAACTATAATGCTTTATTCATACTACTACTCCCTATATGGAGAGGCCTTATGGGCCCCCTAAGAGTCATGGGACAATCCAGACAATAGGCCATCGGTTAAGGAGTAGCTGCACTTTCAGCTAACTTCTCACATGTTATAGAGACTCTATGAAGTTGTCTGCAGCTGCCAGAAAGAAGCCGAAGAGCTGCAAAGACAGCCGAAGGGGAACAGCACTTTTGTGTGCGCTGCGGACCCCTCGTTCTAGCGATCAGCGGGGATTCTTAGCAGCAGGACCCCCACTGAACAATACTTTTGATATGTCTCAATGACATGTTAAAGGTTAACAGAAAGTGGGGTTACCCTTTAAATATAGCCCGGAATACCCCTTTAATCATTGGTGCCCCATTAGCTTCTATAACACTAAGTAGTAAACATGTACGTTCCCTCTGCGCCTCCTCATTGCCAATCCCATCACGTTCAGTTCATCCCGTTCATTGGGAACCCACAAAAGAGCTTCATGCTCCATCCGACAATCCATTCCGAAAAAATAAGTGTCCTTGATGTATTTTTCCAAACTTCAACAATTGCAGCGCCATCCGGTGTCCAGAGTGTGCAGAACACGCATCCAATGCTACACCATAGTACGAGGCAGAGCATCATGGCTTGAAAGGAGAACTGGACCGCAGAGGAAGAAACTGGTTGTCCATGGTAGAGCAGGCACACGACTCCTCCGGCTCCGCGGGGAGAATGATGGGGAGCGCTGGCGCTCCGAGCTCTCCTGGTTTGGGGAACTTGTTGGAGAAGTTAGAACTTTGTTTGCTGTTGTTGGATCTGCTCTCTATAGTAGACGGACTTCTCAGTGTTAGAGAGGAGCAGTAATGCGGGAGGCTGGGCTCTCCTTCGGGGTGATAGAGAATGGTGGACTCCATTTGGGGTGACACCAGTTTTTCATCGTTAGAGTTTAATCCGTTGGATGTGGTCGGCGACGCGTCCCAGCAGCCATCTGGAAGACAGAAAAACAGAATGAGATGGTGAATGGAAAGCTTGTAGCATATACCCTGAATGACCCCCTTTTATTAGAGACCCCCATCTAGTAGGGCGTTGGGCTCCTTTGGCTTTCAGAAGCAATTCGTTGTGTCGTAGATTCCACTCGTGATGAAACCGTTCTGCAGGAATATTGGCCCCCGCGGACAGGAAGCTTCTTGTAGTTGCTGCAGATTAGATGGAGGTGCTGACATGTTCTGGCCAGCTGACAGGAAGGGATCAGCGATTCATGCTGCTTGCACCAAATTCTGACCTCCCATCAGCACGGGGCAACAGAGATCTGGATTCATCTGACCAGGGGATGTTTTTCCCCTGCCCAGTGATACAAGTTTTGCGCTCTTTTGCCCACTAGAGTCTTACTGTTCTGTTTCTCTTGGACACAATGGCGTTGGACCTGGCCGTCTGCTGTTATAGCTATCCGTGTTAAGGAGCTGCATGTTGTGTGTTTGAACACGTTAGTTGGAGCTCCAGCGTTCCCCTGACCGTGCAACGCCTGCTTTTCAGAACGATTCCTGACACCCTCCTCTGACCCCTTTCAGCAATGAGTTGTTCCCATCCTCAGGATTCCTTTTCGCTGGATGTTTTTCCTCGATCTCGTCATGGTCAGTATACTCTCCACACTATTGCACAAGAAAACCCTACAAAATTGACAGTGACATCCCGGCCCAGGCTAGTCTAGCACCGATGACCCGGCCTCGTTGGAATCACACAGATTGCTGGATTTTCCCATCTTATGTGGATTCACACTGAGACTGATCCATAGAAAACTTGTCACATGATTTTATCCTGCACACCGGGGTCACGGGGGGATTTACCATACAGGGAAGCGCCAATCATGAAAGGGTCAGGGCTCCAATAAAGGGGTCATTCAGTGTATAGTGCTGAGGGCTTGTGTACAGCCGCCCCCTGCCTGTAGTATAAGGGTACGTCCGCACATACTGGAAAAATAATTCTCACTGCATTACAGGGGTTAAATCTGCTAAAATCCAAATAAATAATAGACCCGATGGGACGTAAAGTCTGGCAGGTCAGCTTCTCCCCAGCGTGGGGGTGTGATAAGGTGACAATATTCTGCAAATTTGATGGGAAATCCACAGCGTATCCGCTAGTACCAATATGTCCGAACGTGGCGGCCAGTAGTCTGACTGATCTGGGAACTGTAACCGAAAGCCTCAGCTTTACAGAAGAGCCCCCCCCATCCAGACTGGCTAAGGCCGCCTTCACGCGGGCAAGAAAATTACACAATATTTGCACAAATCTTGTACAAATATGAACCCCGTTCATTTGAATAGTGTCATACACATGAGCGATGCGGGAAACAAATGGCGGCGTGTTCTATCTTTCTGCATGCCCTCGCATCGCAGCCCCGCGCTGGATTCACGGCCCCATATCGCGCTCGCCAGTGTAGGGTTAGCCTAAGGACTTGTCCACACAGGTGAGAATTTCAGGTGAGTTTTGTGCGATGTAAGTCGTACAAAAGTCCCGTAAATATGAAACCCGTTCTTTTAAATGGTTTATTCACATGAGCTGCGAGGAAGAAAGATGGCGGCAGGTTATATTCGTGGAGGTCGCCGCAGAAAGGATCGGCCATTGTTTCTGTAATGGAAAATATTTGATTGTAAGGTATTATGATTATTATATGGATTTAAACCTGCGCAATGACGGACACCATCGGATATACCAGGAGAAGCCACTATGTGAGGGACATATGTCTAGAGGAGATAAGGATATCAAGGAGCTCCACATGTCGGCTCAGGAGGCCCTACCAAGAATATAGGGAGAATAATGTAACAAACTGGATATATGTGAGTATATATATATATAGGTGTACATGTATGTGTGTATGCCTGTATGTATATAGATATATGCATACAAGTGATATTTGAAATATTACGCGACCGTATCATCCTGTAATGTATTGCGCAGATCGCGTGACCGTATTCTTAGCTAAGACATATGGTGAGATAAGATAAGGACTTCCAGCTACTTGGGCCCCTCAGCACTCCGTCAGGAGGTTATTCACTGCTGACTTGGAAGTTTCTGGAAGGTATGCAAATGAAGGATCAGAATGTATCCAGTGAATGCCATGAAATGTCTGAGAAGTAACCAATCAGAGTTCGGATTGAGAACTGTGCAAAGAACTAGGATATTTCTTGTATTAACCCTTTCCAATCCAATTATTTTTTCTCATTCATTCTCCCCAGCTCCAAATAAATTGGAGCTGGTGAGAATGGATGAGAAAAAATACATTTCCCTGCACCCTCCTGAACTGACAGAGTTCAGGAGGGTGCAGGTGCTCACTTCACCATGGGGAGGGGGGGCTGCTTACCTGTCCATCGTCTTCCGCATTCTTCCTCTGCCTCCCGGCTCGGCGATCATGTGACCGCTGGGGTAAGGTGGCACCCAGCGTTCACATGATCACTGAGCCGGGAGATAGAAGGAGAATGCGGAAGACGCCAGACAGGTAAGCAGCCCCCCCCCCCCCCCCCCCACGGTGCAGGCTCCCGCCTCAGCGTTCATGTGACCGCTGGGGGTCAGGTGACACCGGCGGTCACATGATCGCCGACCGGAATCTCTGTGCATTACATAGCGCTAATTGAGCGCTGTGTAATGTGTAAAGGAGAAGGCATAAAGGGTTAAAAACCCTTTCTGCCTTCTCCTAAGGGGTGCTTGATGAGGATCAGTGTAGGAGTGCATCTGCACCCGATGTGTCTGACGATCGGGTACAGATCCACTCCTGCACTGCAGTGTCGGGCCTGTCCCGACATCGGAGCTGTGGAGGGAAATTATGATGTCGGGGCAGGCCCGACATTGGATTGGAAAGGGTTAATGAGATGTAGCCAATGGACACGAAGAAGAGTTAAGTTGACCTATGAGAAAGGTTGGATTGGAAACTAACCAATAAACTGCGTAGTTAATTGTCCAATGATGTTGCGACACCCCAATGTAAGGGGGCTATAAATGAAGAAGCCCGACATCGATCGGGTGGGAATTCTTCTTGAATCCATAACTGTGTGGGCTCTGCCATTTAATTCCTCCGTCATGTGACGTACTGAACTCCAGGTGTGGCAGCCCTACTGCACGGGTCACCTGGACTTCAGTCACAGGGTACACCCTGCTGCCCCTCTGCAGGCTATCGCCGTAGCATGGGTCATATGACGTCATTCACACGGTACACTCCGCTTCCCCTAGACGGCCAGATATTTTTGCCGCAACAGTTTCCTTGAAAAAAAAACCGCGCGGTGTTCGCGTGCCTCACAATGTGCATTCGGGGGCGATGCGATTTTTCTCATAAAAGTCTTGTGATCTTTTCACGCACGTAAAAATTACAATTTCACAGATTTTTAAGCAAAAATGCATTGTTTCACATGCAAAGCCACACGTTAGCAGATGCGATATTGAGCCGTGTTTTGCAGTCCAATATCACGCTGCCCCGTGTGGATGTAGCACGCAATCGCAGCTCCGCTTTCATTTTTAGGCATACTCATAAGCAAGCGCTATTTTGCCGCTGAATCCGTGCGGACGGCCTCCACTGAAATCAATAGAGGCGTGCCACCCGCAGACCATAGCAATCAACATGTGTATGAGCCGCGGGTACCCGTGTCATCATGGGGCGACGGTGCGGGAAATACAAACCCTCAAAAATAAAACTGTACTGCGCGTGACTGACGGCGAGCCGCAGCGGTCATACAACACACAAGACTAGAATCTGCAGCTGGCCTTAGTCCTGTGAGATAAGCAAATAGACTGAAAGTTGGTGACCCACTGAGCCTGGAGATGTAAGTGCAATGGGTGCACTGAATGGCGGCTTTCAGCGCTGACACAGGGGGAGGTAAGTATAACACTCACATCCCCAAACTCAGAGGGTCACCTACTGTCAGCCCATAAGCTTACCTCCTAGGACTAAAGTAGGTGACAGGGTCCCTTTAAGCCGTCCACAGACAGGAGGACTCGCCGCGGACCCAAATGGCTTTCCGCTGTCTTTCACTATAGGGGATGCTGGCGTTTCGGTTGGTCCGAGGAGGAATTACCTTGTAGCGATTCCAGCCGCGAGTTCTTCACTCGTAGAACCTCGTCCGTGATTTTTTCTATAAGAAAGTCCTGCGTTCGCTGCTGTCTAATGGACTCGATCAGCGCGTCGAGCCCCTTCGGGTTCTTGGCGAGTCGGTCCAGCATCTCCCCCGCTCTCTTCCGGCTCGTTGTCTGACAGGTGATTTCCTCGGTGTCGTCTTTGTTCAGTATCATTTTGGAGCGCAGATAGTCGAAATGTCTTTCAGCGATGAGCTTCTCGCATAAATACGGTCGTAAGCGTTCAACGGCCTGCAAGAGACAAAGGAGAGCATTACGGGGTGCGCTACTGAAGGAGATCAGGGCGGATGGAGCGCAAGCAAAGCGCCAGCGGCGGGAAGACGGTTATGAATTCTGTTAGGCCAACTTCGCACAAAACGTCTCAGCGAAAAATCTGCTGCGCAAATTCAGCAGATTTAACGACCTTGGCAGAATTTGCTGCGGTTTTTGTTGCGGATCTTGTATATGCAGTTGCGTTTTATGGGCGGATTTTCTGCTGCGGAATGCGTTGCGTTTTCGTGATCTGGTAGTTCCGGCCTCGGAGGTCCCACTGGGCAACTTCATTTTTTCACATGCATAAAAATCGTATGCAAAATAGGTGAAAATACGTAGAAAAATTGCATGAAAATCGCACAAGAAATTGGTCCGATTTTTCAGGGCTGAGAAAAGACCCGTCTGTGTAAATATGTCCTCGGGGCGCGTTCGCTGGTAGCAGAGTTTGATGCAGAGCCGCACCGAAGTCCACCGTATATTTTGCGCTGTGGATCTTGTTGATGCAGACCAAAATTTGCAATATTTGGTGCAGATTTTGACGCGGATCCGTAGGAGATTTCACTCTTTTAGTTGAAGGGTTTGTATCGCAGGTTTTGGGGCGGATGTTGTACTACAGAATCCCCTGCATTCTTATAGGGGGCGTCTGGTTACTTCTATTTTTTTTGTAAATGGCTGCTCGAGTATTCCACCAGTTTCTGTATCCATCCACCGATCGCCGGGTTTGTTTACCATCACGTCTTCTGCTGACGTCACCTTTTCCCCAGGCTTGCCTATAATCCCCATACAAGGCTCCCCTGTACTGGTGACGGCGTGTGCACAGTGACGTGGACCTCCTGCGCATGCATCTGTGATTAAGGACAAACCTGTTGGCGCATGTACAGTGCAGGGACCTCCCACACATCCATCTGTGATTGAGGACAAACCTGGTGGCGCATGCACAGTGATGTGGACCTCCCGCGCATGTATCTGTGTTTCAGGACAGACCTGTTGGCGCATGCACAGTGATGTGGACCTCCTGCGCATGTATCTGTGATTGAGGACAAACCTGGTGGCGCATGCACAGTGATGTGGACCTCCCGCGCATGTATCTGTGTTTCAGGACAGACCTGTTGGCGCATGCACAGTGACGTGGACCTCCCGCACATGCATCTGTGATTGAGGACAAACCTGGTGGCGCATGCACAGTGATGTGGACCTCCTGCGCATGTATCTGTGATTGAGGACAGACCTGTTGGCGCATGTACAGTGACGTGGACCTCCTGCGCATGCATCTGTGATTGAGGACAGACCTGTTGGCGCATGCACAGTGACATGGACCTCCCGCGCATGTATCTGTGATTGAGGACAGACCCGTTGAACATCCCTCCCTCCTCCATGGATGATGTTATGGATGACTCGCCATTGTGACATGTTGCCGTGTACTTTGAACTAAATGGCGCATCAATGGAAGGAGGATGAGGGAGAACATGCTAGAATTACAGTGAGAATTCGCCGCACAACCCCTTTAAGAGGGTATACACACCTAGATTAGGCCTCCAGGAGAAGAAGCAGATCCCGCATGGACCACAGTAGAAAAACCTGCCTATGAGGGCTCCTTCACACGGGTGATCGAGAAAATTGCAGCAAAAACACAACTTTTTTCCCGCAATTTCTGAGCGTTAGCGATGCTTTTTTTTTGCTGCCGCTTGCGATTTTCTCGCTTTTTTTTTACGCCCAATTTTGCGCGAAAGTCAATAGGACTTTCTATTGTGAAAATCCCATTGCACGAAAATCACACGTTTGCGCTTTGCAACGTGATAAAAAGCAGGGAAACGTGAGAGATAAAAAAAAGGCAAAACGCAGAAAGATAGGACGTGCCGCGATTTTTTTTTCTTTCGCAATATCGCATGAGTGAAAACATCACAAATGTGAAGGAAACCTTTGAAAATCATTGGCTTCGTAATTGAGCGTTTTCACTCACTCTCGAATCGCGCGATTTTATCGCTAGCATGAAGGCGCCCTTAGGTTAGCTCCACACATGTGATTTCATTTTTGAGAAAATTGTGTATCTTTCCCCTTGCGTTAGCGCTGCTTTTTCTCGCAAAATCATTGCTGCTTGCGATTTTCTTGCACGATTTTATTGCGCAATTTTTTTTGTGAAAGTCAATAGGACTTTCTAATGTTAAAATCGCAACGCAACGATAAAAAGAAGCCCCCGTAGGAATGCATGAGAGATTAAAAAAAATCGCATATCGCAGAAAGATAGCGCATGTTACGATTTTTAACACTCACAACATCGCATGAGTGAAAACATCGCCGGTGGGAAGGAAGCCGCTGAAAAGGATTGGTTTCCTAATCTGCTTTTTACTGACTCTCGCCCTTCGTAGGATCTGCTCCGGCTCTTGGCAGGAATATACGGACATAAGAAGACGAGTCTGAAGGTTCTTTGGCTTCCTGCTCCTCAGACTCGGCCCCTCGTCTCAGATCATCGTCTACCTGTCTGCTCCACCAGCCTGAGGAAGCCCCCCCAGACAGATGAGATCTGTGGCTTCCTCCTTCATCGCCACCATGATGCCTCTCGGTACTTACTTCCTTCTTAATATCTGCCATGGCATCTTCATTCAGTTGGGGAGTCATCTTGGGCACACCTGAAGCCCCCGGCCCCGGTGTGTGACGTGCCTGGAGGATGTAGTACAATGCCGGCACTAAGGTGGGATCACACCAGAGGAACTAGGCTTTTTTTTTTCCTTGCTCAGACTCGCCCGGATTTGTTGGAAAACTTTTATCTAGTAACTTGCAATGTTTCCAGTTTCAAGTGTAACGAGTTTCAGCTAGCAAGTTACTGTGCGCTTCCTGTCCGCGAGGTTGTTGGTGGCACTGCACCCAGTTCTTCCTCATTGCTGTTTTGTGACGCGTTCGCTCTCATTTCCTGAATTCCTCGGCTTGCTGAGTTTTATCAAAGCTTAGAGGAGCTGCGGCCTGAACACGAAGTGTTATCAGTCATGTAATGCCAGGCGTATGACAAGCCCAGGGCTGTGCAAAATAGTCCTACGACTAAGGGCTTATTCACACCGGCAGTTTTCATACACTAACAGAAGTAGTTGGACCCCTGAGCAAGAATCACAAGTATTATTTATTTCCATCTGTTAATACTTAGTGGGGCTCCTTTGGCCCTAATGACATCGGATATTCTCCGTGGTATACTTTCTACTAATGCCTGATACACTTTGGCTGGTATTTCCCTCCATTCATCCTGCAAATATCTGGCAAGTTCTCTCAAAGATAGTGCATCGGCCGATCTACAATGCTGCAAGGATCGTCGTCATTGGACAGTTGAGCAATGGAAGAACGTTCTATGAAATGACGAATCAAGCTGCTCCATCTTCACATCAGATGGACGTACCTGGGTGTGAAGGATCATGGGGAACACCTTTTGCCTGAGTGTGTTGTGCCAACAGGTAAGTAGGTCGGATGCTCTGGGGATGTTTTACGTGGCATGGTCTCCATCCGTTGGTTGTAGTGACAAGAACCAGGAACACGGAGGTGACCCTGACCTTCCAGACAATAATGTGCTGCTGACAATGTAGTAACACTCTGGGAATGGTCGGCCATACTTCCAACAAGACAATGCGCCTTGTCAGAAATCTACGCTTTGTTACATTGGTTTGAGGATACAGATGTTCCACAATCGGACCGGCTGCACAGAGTCCCAACCTGAACCTACTGAATATGTCTGGAATTAACTGGTCAGGAAATATGAACAACGTTCATCTTTTTAGTGAGAAGTAACCGGACATTTGCAGGATGAATGGAGGGAAATACCAGCTGAAGTGTGTCAGACGTTAGTAGAAAGTGAGAGTATCTGATGTCATTAAGCCCAAAGGAGCCCCACTATGTAAGCGATCTGCACAAAAAAGGGGCATGGTGCAATTTTTCCTTGCGAGCAGAAACTGCCATTGATTTCCGCTCGTGTGCAGGAAGAATCGATTTCCCATAGCATGCTATGGATGGTATTGGCTGCAGATCTGCATTGGGGACACTCGCCGTGGATTACGCAGCAAAAATCTGCCCATGTGCAGGCGGCCTTAATAGGATAGACCTCAAGAAGTGTGCATGTGTGTATGTGTGTATATATATATATATAATATTACACACACATAAAACAGGCAGGCTGTCATTTAATGTGCGCTTCCAACAATACGAGCACAGGATGAGCGGAGGAGTAGATGCTTAATGACCCCACTAATAAGGACGGCCGCCTCCGTATGCAGACCGCAGAATAAAAATAATCCACAATCAGGAAATAAAAATTAGAAAAAGGGGAAATGTTTCACTACCCTGTTTCCCTGAAAATAAGACATGCTCTGAAAATAAGACATAGCATAATTTTCCAGAAATTTTGAGGATGCAAAATGATTTTTCAGGCTTTTTGAGGATGCTTGAAATATAAGCCCTACTCCAAAATTAAGCCCTGCTAACAGTTAATTAAAAAAGTCAATTTAAATAGTGTCCAGGCAGCTATACATGTAAAAAAGTTAAACCTTTTTGAACAAAAATTAATATAAGACACTGTCTTATTTTCGGGGAAAACCGGTAGTTATGGACTAAAAACCTGGCTGCCGTAATGGGGACCGCAGAGGCGACCAGGATTGTCGGGTTTCTCCGTCATGTTGTTTCCTCCAATATCCTAAAAATGTATAAAGTTCAGCATCTAACAAGATGACGCTCGTACCGAGAACAACAGATGGATGAAAGCTTGCATAGATGCCCAGAAGCTTCGGGCTGCCCCTATAGACTAATACATGCCCCATATAGGGGAATTAGAGTGTGAGCTCTGCAGGCAACAGGAAGTGAGAACATTCTGTAGACCGTTCTGAAGGCTGCTTGGTGCTGTGTTAATGAACTGCTGCAGTGCTGATGCGCCCTCTACATTCACTGCCGCAGGCTGGCATTACTTACCCAGGTGTGTTTTTCTAATCGTCCAGCAGAGGTCGCACAAGTCCAGCTTTTCACCTTTTTCTGTTTATCGGTTTTGGGTTGATTGATAATCCAGATGTAACATTGTGTTGTACTTCATCAGACACATTGTGTATAACTGTCTGCACATTGTGGCGTCCGCAGACGTCTAATAGGTATGTTAGGGAATTGCTGTTTGTGCAGTTTCCCCAGTTAGCGCCGTTGCTGGTTCAGCAGAGATGAACGTGTTCTTCATACGTGTGTAAGTTCTATGTTTGGCCATGTGTGATCATTTACTGGGTCTGCATGTCTACAGGCTGCAGTATTTTAGGCAAATTCTCCAGTAATCGCCCTACGTGCCTTGTAAGGTAGCAGGGAGCCCCCAGCTTAAAAGGTGATTCTGCTACAACCCCTTTATCACTAGGATAGGTGATAAAAGCTTGATTGTTGGGGATCTCACCTCTGAGGCCCCCACCGATTCGAAGAAAGGGGGTCCTGTGTTCCCCTCCTCCTGTCACTGTAGAGTTGCTTCACCCCCCAAAGTGATGTCAGCATGAATGGAGCACTGCAGGGGGGCTGTAAACCCAAAGTGAGAAGGAACAACCATGGTGGGGATCGCGGCGGTGATAGCCACACTGATCAGATTTTTATCACCTAGAGATGGGCGGTTCTAGTATGACCCCTTTAGTAGTGAAGACTGAGAGCATTGTACAGTATATCATTTTAAAGCTTTGCTGCTACCTAATGTACATGTTGCAGGATGACACAGGTCTGCACAGTGTACAAGTTGCAGGAAGACACAGATCTAGCACAGTGCACAAGTTGCACGATGACACAGGTCTAGCACAGTGCACAAGCTGCAAGTTGGCACAGTTGTAGCTCAGTGCACAAATTGCTGGATGACACAGATCTAGCACAGTGCATATGTTGCAGGCTGACACAGGTCTAGCACATTATACAAGTTGCTGGAGGACACAGATAAAGCACAGTGCACAAGTTGCATGATGACACAGGTCTAGCACAGTGCATAAGTTGCAGGTTGACACAGATATAGCACAGTGCACAAGTTGCATGATGACACAGGTCTAGCGCAGTGCACAAGTTGCTGGATGACACAGGTCTAGCACAGGGCACAAGTTGCATGAAGACACAGATCTAGCACAGTGCACAAGTTGCTGGATGACACAGGTCTAGTGCAGTGCACAAGTTGCAGAATGTTACCGGTCTAGCACAGTGCACAAGTTGCAGGATGACAGAGGTCTAGCACAGAGTACAAGTCGCTGGATGACACAGGTGCTATGCATGAGTTGCTGAATGACACAAGTCTAGCACAGGGCACAAGTTGCTGGATGACACAGCTCTAGCTCAGTGCACAAGTTGCAGGTTGACACAGCTCTAGCTCAGTGCACAAGCTGCAGGATGACACATAAGACCAAGTCCAGGACTGTTTAGGCTTGAGGGTGATACTAGTCTAGCAGGTATATACAGTAAGCAGGACCCATCCCAGTGCTGTATGGGTTGTACGGCGCCAAGTGCAGACATTGCAGAACAGATGAAACAGTTTCTCTCGCGTTTCATTAAACTCAGGGAGACTTTTATTAATCAACAGGAAAATCCAAACATGAAACAAGACAATTCAGAATAAAACCGCAATGTCAGATCAGGAAGGCGTCCTACATGTCCGGACCACCACATATAATACTCCACTGAACAGTGCTCAGACTGGGCAGATAGAGGAGAACAGTAGCGGCACGCAGGCCACATACACGGACAGATCCAGGGGAGTGCAGCAAAGATACAGGTACGTTATATGTGACATCAAGCCAATGTACAGAGAGCAAGTGGAGACATCTAGGCCGGATACGAAGACCCACTGGAAGAGCGTCACACTCAAAAATATCAATCCACTGTATCAGATCACAGAACTTAGTCGGGTTGTACCAATTCACACAGAATGCGGGGCCGGCAAACAGCAGATTTAGACATGGGAGGCCTTGTGGATGCTGCAGGGGTGAGTGGCTTTCCTATTATTATCACTCGGGCTGCCAGAACAGGAGATGCTTTTACTGAGTGGGCCTCCGTTCTGACTATAGAGGAGGTCCGGAGCGGTGGACCTCGCTTAATGACCTTAAAGGGTATATGAACAAGGAATGTCATCTTGGCACAACCCTTTTAAATGGCTTCTCTGCTTTGGATATCCTCTCTTATTCGAAGGGTGACCCGATGATCACAGGGCGTCCCAAAATGATAAACTGTGGCAGAACCCGGCGAAAAGTGTTCATTTTCCCTGCAGCGCCTCCACAGATTACATGAAGCATCTTACAGTCTTCTTATTAATTTGGTATTCTAAGCTTTTTGAATTTATGACTTATTCCCTGGATAGACCATCAGTAGTTGTTGGATGAGGGTCCACCCCTCGGGACCCCCATGCATCATCTGATCGTCCAGACCACTTTGATGCTGCCATCAGTGGTCAGAAGAGGAAGTTGGAGCACCGGCTTCACTCCCATTGGGAGAGCTGCACTGTTCCTACACTTCCTGATCTTCGCTAAGGTCAGGACATCCCTTTCTGTCCTAAACAAGAAATGTAGGAGCAGCAATGGGAGAGAAGACAGCGCTCCGACTTCCTCCTCTGACCAACAATGATGACGTACAGCCCAACTCACTGGACCACGGACTGGATGATCAGCTGAAGGACGGGGGTTCTGAGCGGTGGACCCCCGTTCATCAACTACGTTTGGCCAATCCAGGGGATAGGCAATTAATTAAAAAAGTCTGGAATACCCCTTTGGTCAATGAACTGTCCATGTAATGCCCAGAGGGGCCGGGTCCACCAGTCACTAATGACGCCTCTGGCCGGTACTGTTGATGTGACAAATGGGAAGAGCACCCTGCAACCATGTAACATGTCAATGAGTCACATTAGTTGTGCAACTGGATACATTCCTCCAGGACACAAGTCTTACATTTGTGGTCACAAAGATTACAGATCTTTCCGTACCTTCCAGGCGCTTCCACTTTCCGACCACAGGCGTCGCCGCATTATTCATAGACGGTCCAACCACCTCCTGCTATAAATGGCAATGTCTTAATACTTCTATCAGTCGTGTATCGAGTCTCGCTATGTTCTTTCTTTCTGGTAAATACCTGAGTATACGTTATTCACAGCATGAAAAGTTTAGCGGTTCACACATTACATCGGGGAAAAGTTCATCTAAAGAGGGCCTGTCATGTCCTACGAGAAGCAGAACGGGTTACGTTCCTGTCGGCTGCATCGCTATTCATCCCGGCTACCAGGGGCGTAACTATAGAGGGTGCAGGGGATGCGGTTGCACCCGGGCCCAGGAGCCTTGGGGGGCCCATAAGGCCTCTCTTCTCCATATAGAGAGCCCAGTACTATGAGTAAAGCATTATAGTTGGGGGCCCCGTTCCAGGTTTTGCATCGGGGGCCAGGAGCTTCAAGTTACGCCTCTGACGGCTACTATTAGTTCTGTCTTGGCCTCTCCCCCCATTTACTTATAATGGCTCCTAATGCTTTCGGAGCCTGATACTACCCTATGGTCAAGTGGGTGGTCTCCACCAGGCAGTGTCAACAGCGGACGATGCCGGCCACTTAATGGACTAGTATTGGGCTCTGAATGTAAGGGGAGCCATCGTGGGTGACAAAGGGGTTAAAGAAAATAAACCATGAAGCAATCTATTAACACCGGCAATGTTGATCTGAATATTATTTCCGCCGGCACATATATATATATATATATATATATATATATACACACACACATAAGGCGCATCTCAGCTCCTCTATGCGCCAAAACAGAAATGCTGCAGTCAGCGGGACACTTCTGTAAAGGTATGCAGCCGCTTCTGCTTCTCAGCGGACGTGACAGATCACTTTTAACACAATATGCGCATGAAACGTCTCAATACCCTAGAAGATAATTAATATGTTAGTACTATTAAAAGGGGTTGTCCCACCTTGACAACCCTTTCACAGCGGCAGACCCACTCCAACCATGTATCACATTTCATTTGTAATACTACTTGTCACCTATAGGGGCTGCTGCGTTGCAAATGAGCAGCCAATGGCAACTTCCCATGACTAAAATCAGCTGTTTGTTGGAGATGGACCAGTAGTTCTCCTATAAAAGGGGTTTCTGTGAGACCTCCCCTTTAAAGATACAGTCTAGGCTGTATGTATTTACAGTATGTGCTGCCTACAACATCAGTGTGAGTTAATCTAATTGTTATTCTCATTCTGCTCCTCTATTTCAGTTTGCTATTGTATACTATTACAGCACCACAAGGGCGTAGGAAGTCTTATAGGTTATGCAATGCTTCCTGGGAAAAAGTTATGCAAATAAGTGATAGAATAATCCTCCACAGCGCCACCTATTGGAAGATACCCTATGACTCTTTATCCCAGCTTTTAGCAGGACTTGTAACATGACTAGGGATGTGAGCCAAACCAGAGTACCCATGTACAGGCAGCTGTATTGGGCTTCCTGACCCTCATCAGTGCACAGTAGGGTTCTGGTTGGCTGAGTGAGAGGCCATCAATGCGAGTCCATTAGGCAACATTTCACTGACTCACATTGAGGGTCTATCGACAAGCCACCCAGACCCTTATTGTATACTGATGAGGGTCAAGAATCCTGAAACAGCTGTCTGTACATGGGTACTCTGGTTTGGCTTACATCCCTAGTCATGCTGCAAAAGATGATAACAAGTTGGATATCGACTCATTGGATAGGTACCTTCCAGTAGGTGGCGCTGTGGAGGCAGTATTCCATTACTCATTTGCATACATTTTACAGTGCATTCATACAGGCTGATGCCCCATATGATAGATGAGGGTGCAGCCAAGATTCTGTATATACTAGAAGCAGTTTTGCCTCCATTACATTACTCGCTTCTGACTACCATTCACATATACAGCTCCTATGCAGACCTATGTGTCTCCATGGTAACAGACTACAGACTGCATTCGGTATGATCCTGCAGTAATACGTTATTTCCATCTATCTGTCTCCTCTTTTACTTTCTGTAGGTCTTAAAATATAATTATTATTGATTTACATGATGTATCGGATGTTTAACAATTTGTTGTGTCCAACGGAAATCTGTTTCATCGACCATTACAGACTGAGAACTTGTCCTGAAGGGAGCCTGTCGGCTCGAACATACTGTCTAAACTGCAGGCGGCATGTTATAGAGCAGGAGGAACTGAGCAGACTGATATGTAGATTTATGGGAAAAGTTTCAGTATAACTTGTGTTATGTTCAATGAAATCCCTGCTCATTCTGAGCCGAACAGTCCAATGGGCGGTCCTATCAATGATTGACAGCTACCTCTGCATGTAGGACCGCCCACTGGACCTCTAAGCAAAGAATGAGCAGAGATTTAAATAGATGAAGTACAAGTTATACTGAATCTTTCCCCAAAAAACTATATATCAGTCCACTCGGCTCCTCCTGCTCTATAACATGGTGCCTGCAGAATGGACTACATTTTTAATATGACAGGTTTCCTTTAACCCCTTCAGTGGCAGGTTTATTATTACCATAACAATGCAGCAAGCCCTGGAGATTTTCCTGAGGTCATTCGAAGTGGCAAAAGTGTACAGTGGCACAATAACTGTGTGTCCGGGCAAGCATTTCAGCACTAGAGCTGTCCATGGAAATCTTTCGGGGTTTAACTGCATGGTCAGTGCAGCAACCCCCGAAGATTTTCCGGGCGTGCCACTAAAGGGGTTAAAGGGGTTGCCTGCTATAAACAAAAAGGGCAATATTTGCCTCTTTTCTCCTTCCCTGGAAAACGGCAGAGCGACTCTGGTGACGATTCCACTGGATTGGACTGTGCAGTCAATAAGAGGCCACAAAGTCGCCGCCTGTTCTCCTGGCATTGGCACTCATTTCCTAGGCGCCATGATGCCAGGAATTCGGAAAGGTGATGCTGCAGCCTCTGATTGGCTGCAGCAGTCACTTGACCTCTGCCTTTTTTGTTATTTTATCACATGCCCAGTGGTTCTAAAAACATTTTTAACTCGGACGACGCCTTTCTATTGTTCTTGTCTACTGACTGGAATGATTTAGTGATCCTGCACTGAGCAGGGGGTTGGACCCGATGACCCTGGAGGACCTTCCAACTCTACCATTCTATGACTGTAGAATACCGATGCAGCATATATGCAACATTTCCTAGGATGGCTGCTGTTTTGTTAAATACGCTTTTTTTGCCTGTTCAATACATATAAACACTATTGCTGTGGTTGTCAGGCAAATCAGATACTTAGCAACGAGGTGACTGACAGATGAAGTCATTTTTAGCTTGTCTTTAGGTTTCGATAAAGTAAAAAGACCCCATCTGCATACTTTTATTAATGAAACGTTTTCTAATCTGTTTTCATTTTCTGATTGTAGATTTTTTATTCTTATTTCTGTACATGACTATGAGGGGTGGGAGTGGGGGGGCGCAATTTTGCCGTAGGTGCAGTTAACAGCATTTAAAGATATGCTTTACAGCAGCCTCATGGGCCATTCACACAGTGGACAGGAGGGGGTCCATTGACTTCTATGGGAGAGTGTTGTGGTCTTGCTCTGTGGGGGAAAGGTGAAATGTGACCGCCATCTATAGACTTCTATGGGAGCATGCACTGTGACCTGTATACAGAGGAGAGGAGGTGAACTGTGATATCACCTATTGTGAATGTTAGATCTCGTGTTTTCTCCTTATAGCTGTTACCTTCCATTGTATTGTAAGGGGCTTGACGGGAATATTTGGAACGCTGCTGCAGCGGGCATCTGAATCCCCCTCGAGGTGCTACTGCATGGCAGTGTTTCTTCCCTGCTGGCGGAGAAATGCTGATGGGGTCGGCACCTGCACTAATTGTATTGTTTGTTGAGTCCAGGTGCCGGCTGCAATCAGCATTTCTCCACCAGCGTTTTGCAGGGAAGAAACACTGCATGTAATACCACCCTTATATGACCCAATGACTGTAAGCAAGCGCTCGCCTGGACTCTTGTGCCTGATAATCGAGCTGTATAAAAGGCTCCTAACCTAAAGGGTATCCGCCCTGTTGGGATTAGAAACCTGGCTGCTATTACCTTTCCAGAAATAACTCCATTCCTTGTCCCTACACTGTCAGCGCTCATTGGAGAATACAGGAAGGACAAACCCTATAGGAGGGGGAATGTTAACATCTGTCTGTCAATATATTCGTGGATTTCCAGGAGGAACAACAGAGGAAAGGCACAATGTGGAATTCCAAGAAAAGCTGCTCCAGTGTTATTTTTGAAAATATTGCAATTATTTAGGAACATAAGTCAAAAGAGCCGATATCCCCTTTAAAGAGAACCTGTCCTACTCACCTCTTTCTCCTCCTACAGGCTCTTCTTAGGTCCGGCTCCCGACGCTGTGAATGTGTCAAGTGGGCGGTCCCCACTTCTCACTGCCAATTGAGAGTGAGTGGTGGCCCAATTGACCCATTGATTCACCAAGATCCGGATCTAAGAAAAGCCCATTCAGGCAGGAGATGGATGCAAGTATGACAAAAAAGACAGGGACAGCGTCAGCGGGTTCGCAGGTCCACCGTTAAGTGGCCGCCCCGCTGACTTAACAGGTCCTTTTTGAAGGGGTTGTATCAAAATCTAAAGCCATCCCCAATCCACAGAATATAGGATAGCTTTATGATCAGTGCAGGCTGAATACTGGGACCCTCAGCAATCTCGAGAGCGGGGGTCCTGACGACCCGTGCAGAATGGAGTAGAGGATGCACATTAATATCAATAACAGCGCTGGAACAATTGGTGCTCAGCAATTTCCAGTTCTGCCTTGAATTGAATGAATTGGCGCACCCCATATGTGTTCGCTCAATATATGCAGGAACCATCGGGACCGCCGTTCACAAGATCTCCCCTTTTTCTGTGGTCGGCTTCCACCAATCATTAAGTCATCGCTCACCCTGTGGGTAGGGAATAGCGTTAGATTTTGGTACATCCAGTTTAAGCCCTAGATTTACGCCATTTTTTTAATGGATTCACGGATAAATAAATGGAAGGATGAGTCCATCAGTCAAACGATTATGGCTGCCTAGCCGCAGCCGGCTACACAGCACAGGGATAAATACCTCCTTATCTCCTGACACACGCTCGCCACTTTTTACGTGTAGCAAAAAAGGACCCCCCCCCCCACATTAAGTGTACAAAAAAGTGCAATTTCAGAAATTCTTCACCCAGCCCCTTCTGGTTAGACTCCTTTATTTCTGATAACACGGTGTCGGACTGTAACAGGTGCACCACAATTAGTTCCTAAAACAATAATCTACAACCTTCTAGAATCCTAAATTGCTTAAAACACGATCGATAAAATGTCAACATGTATGTAATAAGACTATAAAAACAGAAAAACTCTTCTACCAGATCTGGTACAGCTTAATGTCACTGAGCACGTAGGCACCATGGAGGCGGCCGCACCAGTATTATTCTAAAGGTAGACCATCGATTAAAGCGGCATCCATTTTCGGGTTAAGATTCTGTCCCGGGACCGGAGGATCGGTATATTACCTGCAGCTGTTCTTCTCTTCCATCCCTCAAATTCTCAAGTTCCGGGTCCTGTTTTTGGCCGTCCAAGGTGGCCGATGCTATCATCATACCACCTAAAACTTCCCAAGTCCTTTGGTAATGTTACATGAACAATACTCTACTTGTTCTCTGATTGGCCAGAGCTGCTCATGTGATCAGCACTTGCCAATCAGAAAGCAGTGCACAATCTTCTTAAGTAGTTAGAAAATTGCTGCAGCCATCCTGGACGGCCAAAAACGGTCCCTGAAACTGGTGGATCGGAAGGGCGGCAGTGAAGAACAACTGCTGGTAATATACCACCCAAGCACTCCGGTCCTGGAACAGAATTGTGCCCCGAAACCAGAGGGTCGTTTTGTTTTGGCATCCTATGCTATAGCATTATATTGACTTACACAAGTGTGTTCGCCTGGACTAGTTGTCCCCCCATTGTGGTAGGGTGATGGTGGTGTGTAAGGTGATCTTTCTATGACTAAACCCCTATATTATAATTAGACCTCACATACAAGACCTGTCACTAACCAATCAGGATCCAGGACCTCAAAAAAAGAGGGACAGGACTTTTTTTTTTTTTTTTTTACAAAAACAGCACCACTGTTGTCCATAGGCCATGTGTGGTACTGCAGCTCTGTCCTATTAACTTGAATGCGGAGCCGTAATACCAAACGGACTGTTTCTGAAAAGGCAAATCCTCTTCTCTAATCCTGTACGACCCCTTCATGTGTAGTATAAAACAATTAAAACTGGACCACAATAAGTCGTTATTTTCAAGAAGGCTATTTTTAAGCAAGGCCCATAGGGGGCAGATCAGCCAAGACTTGAGAACCAACTAAGTACCCGGTGGAAGTCTGAATGTGCGCTACCCACCACTAATTTATATGACCGTTGGACAACGCAGAAGACACGATTGAGTTGACGTTGCTCAAAGTCACTCCTAAGGTGTTGTCATTGGCTGTGACTGGGAAGCCACACCCCTCATTTCTATTAGCGTCACAAATATGGCGCTTGAAATGCAATCAACCAGCGTAATTATGTACGTATATCTCCCCCCATTGTGTTGACTGACCCCCCTCCACCCAAATCGTGTAAAAATCTTAGCAAATTCACATGTTGGTAAATGATGGATTTCCCGGAGATAGATCAGGCTCTGGGTGACAATTTAAGGCGTTTCTTGGATGATTAATGTGATTTAACGCGATGATTTCACTATTTGTGAGAAATTTTTAGCCCTCAATTCTATGACTGGACGTCTCGAAGTAATTAGCTCAGTATCGGATTGTCAGGTTAACGGACATTGGAGAATGTGCACTTATTGCCGGGTACACAGGGGTGCGTCCATAGTCTCAGAGGTCTGGCGACTTGTTTATCAGTAGTGAGCAGCAGGTCAGGCTTCCATCCACTTTGGACAACTCAGAATTGGCCACCGGAATCAGCATGTGCTCCTTCAGCTTCTCGTACACCTAGCAAAGAAAAGCCCCAAATTTACTGCAGTTATACAACATGTTATCTGTGTATTGTCCTTATTATTATTGTACTTATTATTCATTGAATGGCTTTGATTGGTTCATCGAGCATTGGCTCTGATTGGCTGAGCCACGGTGCTTGCGAACCAATCACAGCCAGCCCTTCCTGGAGGAGTGGATTTTGATCCTCCAATCCAGGAAGGGCTGGCAGAAAACTAAAGACAAGTGCCGGAGGTTGGCACGAGATTGAAGTTCCCAAAATATAGCAGGAGTAGGGTGGGTACTCAGCTATCAGACACAGCTGAGGACCTGGAGGAGAAGACAGAAGCAGTTTCTACCACTTCTGCCTTCTGCTTTGCAGGCTACATAGAGCTCTGAGAGTGTTGTGTAGAGAATGCAGAAAGCAGCAGTGCTGTTTCCTGCATTAGACCTGGGGATTACACGATGGCTGGCGACCCCTGATATGTCAGAGGTACAGGGTCTTAGCAGACCCCAAGGGAGCTCTCACACTGACTAATATCACACTAGGGGCTCCTAGAGATGCTGCATCTACAGTGGAAAAGTGTGAAATTGAAAAAAAAATTGCAAATGACCCCCAGAGGTCTTATATGATATTAAAAAAAAGTTAAAAAGTGAAAAAAATTACAGAATTAAAATCTATACAAAAAAAGAAGAAACCGAGCCACCATTCACGCCAACCTAAACCGTCGCCATATCTGCCCTGTAATCCAAGACTATACAAATAATATATCAAAACGTCCGAAACAAAATGGCGAGCTCATTCCTATACTTTATTTTAATGTGAAATAAATCTTTTTAAAAATAAACTATAGATTCAAAAAAAATTGATTTTTTTTTCTTTTTGCACACTAACTACCCTAATGTAACAAAAAAAGTTGAAAAAAAAGTTGAATCGGCCAAAAGTGAATTTTGGCTGCAGATTTTCAGTGTAGGTTTCGCCTCTTCGAATGAAATCTGCGTCCAAATATGTACTAAAAACCACATAATATGTCCAGATTTCGTATGTATCTGCACTAAAATCCATCTAATAGCAGTAGTTGTAGGTAGTTGAGGATATTCACCTTCTCTAGAACCTACCTTCACGCTCTCGGGGAACTCCTCCGGTGCTCGGTGCAGGAGGACATGGCCTTTTCCAGGTACGTTCAAATAAACACAGTTGGCAGCCGCATCATCGGGGACCGTCAGTTTGTCGTAGCGGTGATCACTCATCTGTTGCATGGTCTACAAGAGAGAAGGAACTTCACTCTTCATATCACTCAAGTCATGGATGCATTTCTTAGGTTCTGGTCACATGTGTTTTGGGCCATACACCTGACGTACGTCAATGTGCATATGGATCCATATATCTATATGCTCTATAGCAGGGGTGTCCAACCCATGGCCCAGGATGGCAATTAATGCAGCCCAACAAGGCGGGGGTTCGTGCAGGCTGAATCTAGGGTAGGTAAGGCCACAGGTGGTACTGTGCAGCGGCAGGCTGTAGCTTCTGCTCACAGATGGGCTCATACAGATGACGAGGTAGCGGGCAGCACTCGCAGCTCTGTGACTGACTCACTCCGGGTCCAGGGTGCGGCGGCGCTGATTCTCCTTCCTGTCCTCCCGATTCCTGACCACTCCTATCTAGTATTGAGGTGAAGACGAGAGACGGTGGTCTCATCTTGGCCAGCCAACGCTGTGGGTCCCTCCTATGGTGGCCGCAAATTGCATGTGAGCCTGGACAGGTTTCTGTCCAAGCTTGTATGCAGAAGTGGGCACTAACCCCAGTCCGGAGTCCGGATGGTCTGGTGGCGGTTCTTTTGGAGGATGATGGGCTTTTTTGGAGGGCTGTGGAGGACAATGGGGGTTGTGTGGAGGACGATGCCCTACATCGTTATGGTTTGTGTACCCAATGTGCGGCCCAAGAAAACTCTTCTTCTTCCAAGTGTGGCCCAAAGATGCCAAAAGCTTGACACCCCTGCCCTACCGAAATGTAGTCTTCATAGATTAGCTCTAAAGGAGCTGCAAAACTACAATTCCCAGCTTGTCGGAAGTTGTGCAACTGCTGTAAGACCCATCTTATGCTTTGTGGTGCTACATGGAAAGTGAGGCTCTCCTGGCATAACCCACTTATTGAGTGCCTATCAGAAGGGGAAGCTCCGCAATAAGTTCTTTAGTGGAGGATCTAAAATAGCAGCGGCCTCCGTACACTGGAGCTTGAAGCCAAAAAGGCAGTATACATCCAGCAGGTCGGATCTCGGAGACTTCCAAGCATCTTAATAAACTCACTATACCTTTAGAGCTTTCTGAGCCGCCTCGCTGGAGCCGATGACTATGAGGTTGGGTCCGGCCATGCTGCAGAAACTCTTCAGATGCAAATAGTCATTGACGGGGACCGTGGACACTGCGTAATCCTGCGGGGATAGAAGAAGATTGGGAGTTACCTGGGTTATGTAGAGGGTACCATTTATGTGGTCTTATGATAGATACCTGGAGTTACTGAAATATATACAGCATGCTAAATTTATTTTAACCCACGGGGAGTGGTTTCACACGGGTGAGAAAATCATGCAATTTTATCGCTGATGCAAGATTATTCTCCAAAAAAAGCATTGCTGATGCTCACAAATCGCAGTGAATAAAGAGGCGAAACGGGGCCACTGGTGAGCACTGTTACCTGGACTCCCCGTTCCCTCAAATCTGAGCCCCATAATATAGTTTATGGGGCTCAGACTTGACAATAATTTCCCTTTAATATACTGCTATGTTACAGTGCCCAGAATGCACCTTTAAGGAAGTCTAGGTAGAACATTGGGTAAAGTAAGGGAGACCATCAGGCAATGCTTCCTGGGATATTTATGTAAATGAGCTCTTCTCCAGAAGAAGCGTCTTGTGGTCCTACAGCCCCTCATCCCAGCTACGCCAATATTTAAGCCACGACTCTATAGGTGTTTGTGTCTCCTTGTCTATGGTGGCATCTCATTCAGTAGAAGAGTTAGTGGTGTGGGGTTTCTGCCAGGGAGGGGGGATAGTGATTGGTATTACTGGTATGTTCCAATGTAAGTAGTTATGTATTTTTGTGAATGCTGAGGGCTCGTTCACATGTGTTCAGAGCCTCAATGGCAGATTTCCGCTAAATTCCAGAGCTTACTAGTGCTGTATGCAATGCTATTTCATCCGTGAAAATTCCGGACACCAGGACGCAACCCAGCGCTGTCCCGGTCCGGCACTACTGGACACTTCACTTCTGGTTTTACCATAGTTTGGCTCAGAGGATAGAGCTAAACAATGGAATGCAAAATGTTTAATGTTAACAAGGCCCTAAGATTTTGGAAGACCCAAGGAGAAGCGGCTGTAACCAGTAGGGGGCGTGTTGTCCCCATTAAAACTTCCGATCGTAAAAGAAATTGATTGTATCTTCTGTGTCAGGGAAAATTTACATGCGCCAATTTTGTAACATTTTGTAACATTTTTCTGATGTTATTTGTGCAAAACTGCAGCGAAAATAAAACTTTGCTTTGGTTATGCAAAAATTGTGGAAGAGATGAACTCCTTCAGTGTGAGGCTGTATTGTTTGCAAGCACAATATCGGTTCGAGTTTCTCACATGACTGTCTCCCTCGCCCGTATAAATCTAGACTTAAAATGATTAGTCAGACCTTACTGAGATCTGGTGCAGCGGTCAGAGACTCCGAACAACTGTTGGAGCTGCTGTAAAACTTTTTTTGGTAGTAGACAATTGTGTTGTCACACGTCTGAATTAGTACAAGTGAAGAATGCTTGCTGTGAGCCCACCGCGCTCCTCTGGTGTTATATGGACACTGGATAAGATACAGTGAAGCATGGAGTCTACCTGTTCTTACCTTAAATGTGTCGGCCAGAATCTCTGCTCCTCGCTGGTTGGTTCTTTTAGATAAACCCACAAAGAATTCTCGCCCTGAAAAAAACAAAATATTCTGCTTTTGCTCAACATGAACATAGACTAAATGTGCAGTTGGTCATCCATAGGAGCCCCAGTTAAAGAGAAAAACATCCCCTGTAGTGACATTAGTCACTGGTAGAGCTGGCCAGGGTCTTCTAAGACCCTGCAGGTCTGCCGTGGCAGGGGGCAGCCAGTCTAATAGTGGAAGTGGCACTTCCTCTTTCTCTATTCGCCACATAGTACTCATTGAGCGCTATGTAGCCTGCAAGTGAGAATGCAGAAGTGGTTAAGAACTGCTTCTGCCTCCTCCTTCAGGTCCTTGGCTGTAACTAACAGCCAAGGACCCAACCTGCTTCTGACACATTGTAGTAGCTTTAATCCCATGCCATATTTCTACTATATTACGAGAAAAAAACAAGGACCAAGCACCGTAAATTTACGGTGCTTGGTCCTCATCAGGTTAGGTGGTGACTAAAGGCCCATTTACACACAACGATTATTGATCAAAATTCGTTCAAACTACGTTTTTGAGTGATAATCGTTGTGTGTAAATGCTACTATCGTTAGCTTTTCAGCCAAATGATGATTTTTAGTTCAGCATAAAAACTATCCTTGGGCTGGCCAGCTGATAGTAGTAACCACACATTGTGATTCTCCTCGGGAGTGCTGATCCAGCTGCAGTCCCGCGGCAGAACAAAGGGGCTGTATGCAGATAACAGACCACCCGCTGTTATCTGCATACAGCGAAGGGAGCCTCATTTACATGCAAATGAAGCTAATAAGCTACTAATGGGCATTAGTGCCCATTAGTAGTTTATGCAAAATGATCGCTCAAACTGTCATTCAAGCTATCTTCTGAACAAATTTTTGAGTGATCATCTTGGTGTGTAAATTGGGCTTTAGGCTCTGCCACATTATTGACACTTGGTAGTTGGGGGCCCGGCTATACTTTTTGTATTTGTGCTAAAGAGATTCAAGTTATTATGGTTATAGCCACATTAGAGCATTTGGCTGTAACAGTGGGCGTCCCATAATTGGGACCATTCTATAATACAAAGTACAAAGCCAATGCAAAATGTGGAAGACCAAGTGCATTAATCAAAGGTACACTTTGCTGCTGCAGTGAAAAGGAGCAATTGGCACTGGCTGGGTTCCCCCACCAATAAAGTTGGTCAACGAGATGTTGGGAAAGGATAGAAGCTGTACTTTTAATGTAGGAAATACTGAAAAATGTAAAAGTATATATTACCTGTAAACAGCACATCTCCACCGTCTAAGGTGGCGTTTTCATCAGTCATCTCGACCACGTTCATCTGCAGGTCCTGCAGAGCTTTCTTCACAGCCTCCACCTGCAGATAAAGCAGCTTTCATCATTCGCATTCCTCACAGTAAGCGCACATGTGATCGTTCAGCATGTCAACTACTACATGGTATTTAGATAGCTACGGGATCCCCAACGTGTCAAGATTGAAATGTATGGGGCCTCCAGCTGGCAGCTATGGGGAACTGAGGCCAACAAAAGAGAAGATGGGAGGTAAGTCATTGTACGATGTGTATCACCCAAGAAGTGAGCTTCTATATGACTGTGACTTGGGGGCAAACAAGAACTCTGCTTCATTGCCCTATGGTATAACAAGGAGGACGAGCGGAGAGCATGCATCCAATGGTACGGCAAACGACAGACTTCACCGTGCGAGATATTTAAAAGAGGACCGCACACCGCAGGACCACTATTATTTAGGCCGGTCACATGACCATATGCTGAGTTCATATTACCCATGCAGTTTTTACGCAGTTTTGAGCAAATGTACCTAGTGTGTCCGTCCTCTTTCAGATATCTGGTCAATCTTGGGTCAAGGACATTGGAACTAGTGAATCCACCACCACTAATGGCTTTGTGTTCCCAAGATGTGCGCTGCCACACTTTTATTTCGACCTCACCATTCTACTGGCGGGTGGCACATGATTGCTCAGAAGGATAGGGCTTATGCTACTTCCGCTGCACTACCCAACCACCACATTTCTGGGTCACTTATGATTAGTCAAAGCAATGCCATAATACTCTGTCTGATTCGCTGGTGGCACATCCCTAAACTTTTGCAGCCAACAAATATTGTGATTGCAGGGGTGGGTGCGCACATTCTGCACATTCATTTAAAGGGGTATTCCGGTTCACAAAGTTGCTGCCAAATAAATTATAATCAAATGTTATTAAAGTTTGCAGTGTGGTCCTGCTTGTGGCCTTCTGACTGTAGCTCTGCGCCTTCTCTTGGCACTTCAGAAGTGTTTATTCCAAGGCTACCATGGTTACGACCAGCACTATAGGTCGGGCGTGCTCAGTAGGAAAGACCACAAACTGATTTTTTTTTTCTTCAGCTCTCAAGACCGGATTGCTGACCAATAGCAGGGCAGCACTTAATGAGAACACACACAGGAAGGAAGGCCAGAGCAGGGAATTATGGTAAATGTAGTTTCAAGCTGCATGTCAGCAGGGATGTGACTACCATCTTGGAAAATAGTCATACGAGGCAACCTCAAAAACGGAGGACAGGATAAGAAGGTATTGACTGCGTGATTTATACCCATAACCAGCTGTGCATAAATATGGCCCAATCTTGAATTTTTGAAAGTTTGTTTCACAGCCAGAATACCCCTTTAAGACATAAAGAAGACTCTAGTGTTTAGTTCATCATCTCTTTGCATTGATATTGGATAGCCATGCTAATTACATCACACTCAGAAATGCCCATAAACATGACGCCATACTTGACAGCCTACGCAACAATCTCGTGTTTTCGGACCGTCCTTAGATCTGTCCAATAGATTGGTCAAGCATGATTTTTTTCGCAACTGACTCCTATTGTGTCCCCTGAGATGAGCATTACTGGGTATTTGGCAACCACCCATCCCTTCTAAGAACATGGATGATCACCAGAAACACCATAAAATCTCGTGAGCTTTAAGGTGACCACATATGTGTGTGTGTGTGTGTGTGTGGGGGGGGGGTTGCATCCTCAAAATTGTCCTTTACAAAAGGCTCCCAACTCTAGGAAGAGGTGGATGGATAATCTGTGAAGATGACCCTTGTCTCGTAACCCAGTTAGGGCTTATGGATGTTATTGAGCAGGAGGGGGGCATCGGGACCACCTTCTATGATCCAGAGCGAAGAGAAGCTAATGGGCTAACACTCAATTTGTTTATCTTAATTATTTTTGTTTTTGTTTTTTTTTCAATTTTTAAAACGGACTACATGAAAAGATATCTAATTATTAGGGTTTCACATAAGGAGATTGACCATAGATCGACATTGTGAACACATCTTTGTACATTAAGATCCACCCTAGGCATTCTTGTCAATTATCAACAGATATGCGAAAGAAACAATATGAGCAATTCAAAGTATATTCCCCTCTCCCCATCCGATCAAGTCCTGATGGCCCATCCTGAGGAAAGGCCATCGATAGTATTTGCCATGGGAAACTCCTTTAAAGTACCATTTTATAGTCAGTCGATCTTTAATTTCCCCAGAGAACCAGAAGAATTTGTACCAAACGGTATTTTGACAAAGAGCTCATAAACTTGACTTTTCAAGTAGGTGGGAATCTTCTACAGAAACCCGCCATTTCTTAAAGAATCGTTTGCGATTCTACATGCTGTTCCATCACTAGTTTTTTTTTTAACCTGTTGGATGACGTATGACACAGTCCAAGCATGAGGCCGGATCCGACAGGACAAAAAACACTCGGTTGCTAATTGTACAGTATAACATGGATCGTATCTGCTACCCTCGTTAACAGAAGAGAAACCTCCAAACCCTAGCTAGAATGTTTTTAATTTCCTCCCAGTATTTCTGGACTTTAGGACAATGCTACAGACTATGTAACCAATTTGTTTGTGATTGATTGCATTTAGAACGTGTGAGTAGATCGCCTGGTGTCAGGGATATCGAAACGCTCCTCTTCTATATTACATGGCCACCATATATGGCTGATCGAATTTCCCCCCGGAACAAACATCCCTGGAGGTTCTCGGAGCCGGAGCCGATTGCCAGGGTGGTTGTCTTCACGAGGCAACCTCTTTAACCAGCAATGACCGAAAAAAAAGTCCTCAATCTGTTGTGACCAATGGAACAAATTTAATATGGAACCAATCAATCTTTGCTGGTTGATTCATTAACAGTTATTATTTACATTTAGGATATGGTCCAATATAGTATTGCCACACAGCTGGGTTGCAGCAGCAGTGCGGTTAACAACCCCAGCAGTAATAAGGATCTGTGCACATGGCCGGTCTTAGCTGTGTGACCCATGCAGTTGCACAGAGCGCAAGCCACCAGTTTGTAGAGGGGGCCCCAGGAGGATGTACGTCATCATTCCCCTTAGGTCAACTCAAACAGATGCTCTTCCTCCTGGCTCTGTCTCCAGCTCTCTCATGTTCTGAGGTACTGCTTCCAGCCCATCACAAGACATTGCTTAGTTCTGGTACTGGATTTATGAGCTTGGTTCTGGTATCGTATCTGTGTACTAAGCTTGGCTCTGGTGCTGTATGTATGTATGTGGCAGGAATATCGTTCTCTAAGTAATTCCCTCTGGCCACCAAATCACAAAACTTAACACTATGCATAGTTACAATGTGTTTTTGCAGCCGCAACCCTCCGAGAAAACATTTAAGGTTGGCCAGAAGATGCTAGAATATTGTTGTACTTAATAGGATTAAAAACAAAATATTTGAGGACTCCTAATTGTCATTACACAATGTATCTGAATTGTGGAGCCCGGAGCCGGTAGTCCTTCCCTTCCTCATACCTGAAGAATTATTACCGGTAAGAAGCTATTAAATGACGTAAGTGCTTGTTTATTTATGCAGACAATTAATGCAGCGGCCGTCCAAGTCTTCTAGAGAAACATGACTCTGTCTGTAATGTCTGCTCCAAGCGCCCCGGGCTGTAGGTGGCAGATGTCAAACAGCACAATGAAACCTACAGCGCTGTACGCGCGGCACTATGTCTCTGGAGGCTTACATACATATACGAAAAAACGGAGACCTCCCGGGACTTCTGAGAAAAATGACTAAAGAATTCTGTCTAAAAATGGGGCTGTGCCTCACCAAAAGTAATCTGCACCCCAAAGATTTCATAAAATGGAAAAGCAAAAGAGACATCGGGCAAGAAGTTCTGCAAAGAATACTTGACAGGTTGTTCTACCTCGAAGTAATCCGGACCCAAGGCTTTATAATCCTGAATGGTACATGTCTGTCATTTTTGTCATAGTTCCATACCAAAAGGGCCAGGCATTGAGCGTTGGCTATGCAGGATGCTTCGGCCTAGTTAAAATCTCCACCTTTGAACTATTGATGGTCTATCCTTAGGACCGGCCATTAATAGTAGATTGGCTGTGGTCATAGAATCATAGATCATAGAGTGGTAGAGTTGGAAGGGACCTCCAGGGTCATCTGATCCAACCCCCTGCTCAGTGCAGGGTCACTAAATCATCCCAGACAGATATTTGTTTGAACACTTCCATTGAAGGAGAGCTCGCCACCTCCCGTGATAACCTGTTCCACTCATTGATCACCCTCACCGTCAGAAAGTTTTTTCTAATATCTAATCTGTGTCTCCTCCCTTTCAGTTTCATCCCATTGCTTCTAGTCTTTCCTTGTGCAGATGAGAATAGGGCTGATCCCTCTGCACTGTGACAGCCCTTCAGATATTTGTAGACCGCTATTAAGTCTCCTCTCAGCTTCTTTTTTGCAAGCTAAACATTCCCAGATCCTTTAACCGTTCCTCATAGAACATGATTTGCAGACCGCTCACCATCTTGGTGACTCTTCTCTGAACTTGCTCCAGTTTGTCTATGTCTTTTTAAAGTGGGGTGCCCAGAACTGGACCCAGTATTCCAGATGAGGTCTGACCAAGGAAGAGTAGGGGGGATAATGACCTCACGTGTTCTAGACTCTATGCTTCTCTTAATACATCCCAGAATTGTGTTTGCCTTTTTGGCTGCTGCATCACATTGTTGACTCATGTTCATGTTCTATGATCTATTAGTATACCCAAGTCTTTTTCACATGTGCTGCTGCTTAGCTCAATTCCTCCCATTTTGTATGTGCTTTTTTCAATTTTCTTGCCCAGATGTAGGACTTTGCATTTCCCTCAATTCCCTCCTCCAGATCATTTATAAAAATGTTGAACAACACTGGGGCTAGGACAGAGCCTTGTGGTACCCCACTTGAGTCATTCTTCCACTTGGATGTGTAGCCATGTATGACCATTCTTTGAGTGTGATCACTCAGCCAGTTGTGATTCCACCTAATAGTTGCCTCGTCAATCCCATATTTGGTCATTTTTTCAATAAGTATGATATGAGATACTTTGTCAAATGCTTTACTAAGGTCAAGAAAAACTATATCCACCGCATTTCCCTGATAAACCCCGTCAGTGATATTATCATACATTATTCCCTTATCCACAGGACAGAGTGTAACGTGCCGATCGGTGGGAGTCCGCCAACGATCCAGGAAAATCTTCCCTGGTGTGTCCCAAAATTTTGACAGCAGTGGTCATACAACCAACAAGGGATTGGGGAGGCAGGTGAGTATGAAAAGCCCCCAAACCTCAGCAGCTCCTGCCCTATTAGCCCATAAACCTAGTTTATGGGGTTCATAGGACTTGACAGGTTCCCGTTATGTGGATTATGCCAACACTGAAAAATATCCCCTATCCAAAGTAACATAGTATGTAAGGCCAAATGAAGACAATGTCTATCTGGTTCAGACTGTTTCAACCTCCTTGTTGATCCAGAGGAAGGCAAAAACCCCAAGAGCAGAGGCGTAACTTGAAGCTCCCGGGCCCCGGTGCAAAACTTGTAACAGGGCCTCCAACTATAATGCTTTACTCATAGTACTGGGTTTCCTATATGGAGAAGAGAGGCCTTATGGGCCCCCTAAGGCTCCTGGGCCCGGGTGCAACCGCATCCCCTGCATCCTCTATAGTTACGCCCCTGCCCAAGTGGCAGAAACCAATTAGCCCCATCGGGGGAAAAATTCCTTCCCGACTCCATAATGGCAGTATGCGGGATAACTTTCTAATCAGTGCAAGTCCAACTGCTAGGACCTCCACCAATTTGGAAAACGGGTCCCAAACATCCATGCATGAATGGAGTAGTTGTCACGTATGGACGCTGTCTCTCCATTCATTTCAATGAGAGTTTTGGAGATTGGGGAGTTCAAACTTTCTGCTATTTCCAGCAGATCCAATTAAATGAATGAAGAAGCGGTGTGACAAGAAACTATCCCTTCGTTTATTGAGGGGCTTTCTGGACTCTCATTTTCCCGATTGGTGGTGGTCTAAGTGTTTGGACACTCAAAAATCAGATAGAATTCAACTATCCTGTTCGTGGGACAACCCCTTTAACAACACATGTTTATAATTCAGAGTATAGAGAGATACAAATGCATAAAAAGTTGTGTAGGTTTCTAACTACATTAATCTAGAACAGAATAAAAAAGATGCTTTATACCCCAGAGCTGCATTCAGAGTTCTGTTGGCAGTTTTAACCCGTCTATAATCTATTGACAATCCACTGATTCTGAGTTCCTACAATGCAGTGAAATCTTTAGTTATGTTATTTGGTCACTGCATGTTTTTATATAGGGTTATTATGTAGATATGGTACTGTTATTTTGCACTACATGTTAGTGTTATTTAGGCCGCCTGCACACGACCGCGTCAGATTTCGCATGCGACTCTGTGCCAGGCTGGTGACCGCCCATGCAGAATTTTTTTTGTGCTTCCCCCTCCCCGTCATAAGAAAAAAATATATATATTGTACTGATAGGCAGTCCGCCTGTATTCTGCTTGTGCAGAAAGCAATAAGACAGCAGCACACCCACACCAGAACCGCTCAGTGAACAAATACTGTACCAGAACCAAGCTCATAACATAAATATAGAACCAAAACAAAGCTAATAATATAAATACAGCACAAACCAAGCTCAGTACATAAATATTGCACCAAAACAGCTTAGGCCGCCTGCACACGGGCAGAAATCCCGCCCGTGAAAGCCTGCATAGGAGTGCATTACAATACGCACTCCTATGCAGACGGCCGCGGTTTGGCCGCGCGAAATCTCGCGCGGCAAACAAACCACGGCATGTCCTATTTTTGTGCGGGGCTCGGAGAGCCTCACACAGAAACGTCACTCACCCGGCCGCTGGCTCCGGTCTGCGCATGCGCACATGAAAGAGCCGGGGCCGCCGGGCGCGGGTGAGTACGCGCTCGTCTCTGCAGGCGCTCGGGTCGGGTCCCACGGCGAGAATTCTCGCCGCTGGATCCGACCCGCTCGTCTGCAGGTGGCCTTAGTGCATATATATACTGTATCAGAACTAATCTCACTGCATAAATACAGCACTAGAACCAAGCTCATAATATAAATACAGCACTAAGCAACTGTGTTGCGTGGGTGCTGACAGACTAACAGTAGCGCCTCAGAACATCAGCGGAAAGGACATAGAGCCAGGAGGAGGATGATTCATGTAGCTCCGCAAGACGCTACCGCATGGAGAAGGAGGAAGATCATTTGGCCAGGCAGACTTAAGGAGAGAGATTGCAACAGCCTACATCCGCCCGGTGGCCTGTGCAGCTGCAAGGGGCGCACGTATCTAAGATTGGCCATTTTTGTTTTTTTGCACACAAGAAAAATTAATGCAACATAGAAGTGAAATTGGACGTGTGCCGAACACACGGCTGCGACACGGACATACGCATGGATGAAGGTCAGACCGGTTTTTAGGGACCCTAGCTCAGACACACCGTGTGAGTAAGGCCTTGCAGTAGGCAGGGCAGGGCAGCTTGATCTGTTATTTGGTCCTGGATGGGAGTTCAGCCTGTATTCTCCTATGGAGACAAACTGCTACATTACTCTGATGAATCTGGCCTGGTTTGAAGCTTATTTCACTTTGCGGCGCCGAAAACTAATATGAGTAATATAGAAACATCCTGAAGTTCTGAAGCAGACACATTCCTGAGTTATAAGACGTCTATGAAGGTAGATGAGAGGCAGCGGGGATCTGCCAGAGCTCCTCTATTTCTGGGAAAGGAGCAATAAATGTGTGTTAATGACATTTCTAAGAATTTCCTGTTGTCCAACTCCACAGTAAAATCCAGTCTGTCGCGCATGAAAAGCGTTCCACGTGTATCCAGCGGGTCAGGCCACCAGACCGGAGGAGGCTTCTCCTGCATGGACTCCAAACACATGGAGATGTCAATCAGAACAGGAAGGTTCTGCAGTAATGAAGTGCCCTATTGGGGGTAATGAGCGGCGCTTGGCATGGGGGGTAAAGCAAGGCCGACATTCCTCTCTCTATTATTTCATGTACGAGCATTAAAGGGATTTCCAGAATTGGAAAAACATAGCTGTTTTTTTTCCAAAAGCAGCGCCACTCTTGTCCACAGGTTGTGCGTGGTATTGCAGCTCAGAACCATTCGCTTCAAAAGCAGCCAAGTTGCATTACCATAGCCAACCACTTGAGGGTGCTATTTCTGGAAGAAAGCAGACATGGACAATCCCTTTAAATATTCAGTTTGGTTGGTGACATGCACATTAGCAGTTGCTTATGCAAACAAGTGCAAAGAAACAAATTGGGCCTCTGACTAGGGTGAAGGAAGAAGATATGTAAAAATAGACCCCCTCCAGAAGGAAGAAAACTGGCTCTTTTGTGTCTGGCTACCCTGTGCTATCCGGTAAAGGGGTTGTCCTGCTTCTAGCTATTGATGACCTCAGGATAGGCTATCAATAGCAAGCTGATGGAGATCCACCACTCAGGACCCCCTGTCTACTGGAAGTAGACAGCTCCGTACTTAATGTTGTGGACAAGGTTGGTACTGCAAGCTGAGATCCATTAATTTCAATAGGACTCAGCCAGCAGTACCATCCCAGGCCACCATCCCGAGTCCAGTCTGTGTGTTCCTAGGTTTTGGTTTTTCTATTCTTTCCTTGTGTGTTTCTGTCTGCCTTTGGTCATTCCATCATTTGTTTTTGTCTTGTCTACATCTTAGTGCTCTCCTGTTCTCAGGGATAGTTTGTTATACAGGATTATCCATAAGAACAACTTAGGGATGTTTAGGGACAGTGCCTGGAAGTGATTTCGGGAGAGCCAGTGTTAGGGCCAGCATTTATTTGGTTGTTATGGCAGTTCCATTGCATCTCTTCCAACCTACATACCAGTTAACTTATATTCATCATCCGGTTGGCATCACTCTCTACCCGTGTCATCTCATGGTAAGTTCCTAGTATTATTTGGGCTTTACTGTGTTGATACATGCTTCATATCTCTATATCTTTCAATGTCTGGTTGTTATACTATTAAGCTCTATTGTACATCTTGGGGGTATCCGAGTACTGGGAGATACTGTTAGTAACCAGAAAAAGCGACTGTTAAAGGTGAAACTAAGTCCAGCTGTATGGTTACAGTAGCATCTTAAAATCGACATGTTTTTACCTATCCATTGGGTGGGTGAAAACTGATAGATTGGTTTGGGTCTGACCATTGGAACTAGTATTTTCATCAGTCCCGCTAAAAAGAATCGAGCAGCACCGCACATGTGTGGCCAGCACTCCATTCAATTGACATTGCTCTGGTGGGAACAGTGATGCAGAAGTGACCAGAAGTGGAGCAATTGGGACCCCCTGTCCTCGGGATCGGTAGGGGATCCAGCCATCGGACCATCACTTAACAGCTAGCTATCCCCTATCCCGTGAAATGGTGATACCTTCTTCCTACTGGAATACCCCTTTAAATCCCTGAAATCCTGGTGACATTCAGGTTTTGTATGTCTATATGTATAACTGGTTGGGTCAAATGGGCAACTAACCTGCAAAGCGCTACTGGCTGCAATTCTAGGTGCTTGGTAACCACTTCCCCTTCCTCACCAATTGGAAAGTAGACTCGGTCAACTAAACCCCGCCCCTAAGTAATGTTTGAAAATAGAGGTTAGAAGTGATGCATGATGGGAACTAAGTAAATGTGTAGATGTAAGGTATTTTGCACTCCGTTAACCTATAATTTTCCAGTCCTATCATTATTGGGATCCTATGGCGATGGTCTCGCTGTAGAAGGAGGTGATGACTGGAGTTGTACTTTTAGTAAGAAGATCCTGGAGTAAAGTATTTAGATTATAATTCATTTGAAAAGTCAATAAAAAGTTATTATGGTGAAATATGTAATCGTAATGCTTCCTAAAACCATAAGCTGAGTGTCATACGAGCCGGGCCGGCCTTGGAGGGATTATGGTTGCCACAGATCTGTCATTTTTCTCCCCTTACGGTTGATGAGTATGCAGAAAACACATGACCCGATGACAGTCCGTAGTGGAGCCGCCATCCCACCGGCATCATCCTGTCATTAGGTTCGGAGGCCCGCACGCACGGTCTGCCACTTGTCTAAATGTAAGGGGTGAGCGGAGGACACCGCGCTGGGGGTTTAGGCACACACGAGTAAGCTGCAACCGTACAACTGTTACAATTATGAAGCATCAGTCAACACGGCTTTAGATTATTACATCAGAAGCTCTAACCCCGGGCAAATATTTTCCACACAGTAGACATAACCTTGGTTGAAATGCAAACATGACCTGCCATTCAGCGAGATAGTCGCTCGGCGGCTGTGTCTAACTCAAACGGCCCATTGTTTATTCCACACATGGGTCGTTCCGAAGAGTCTATGCCCCAACTGTTTATTCCTAATTATTGACCCTTAGGACTAAACATGCACTAGTGATGACAAACCGTCTGCATCGCATGAAATGGAGAAGCAGCCCGGATTCGTTATAATATGTGAGGAATATTATAGTACATACGTATGCTGAATGGGTGACCACTTTATTAGAGACCCGGTCCTTTCACGGTTGGAGCTTCTAGAAATTCTCCCCGTGACCCCAGAGGGCGGCATAAAGTCAAGGAACTCAGCAACTTCCAACAAGGCCGGTCATCGGTGCTGGACTAGCCGGGGTCTCACTGCCGACCGCGGGGGGGGGGGGGGGTGTTTCTCATGTAATGGTGTGGAGAGTATACAGCGATTGGCGTGATCGAGCAAAAGCATTTAGCAAAAAGGGATCCTGCGGACGGAAACAACTCATCCCCAATGTGGTTAGAGGAGGATGTCAGGTATAGCGTTGCTCGTCATTACCAGCTGAGCGATAAAATCAGGCCAATTTTTGCTCATTTGGATCGAATCACCCCGATTTGATTTTTTGGCAAAAAAAATGTCAAAATATCATCTCTTTGCTTTGCCCAGAAAGGACATGTGTGTTGGCTTGGTACTACGGCCTTGCAGTGCTGGAGCCCTAGGTTTGAATCTGACCGTGATGGGGATTTTGGCCTGGGACCCCATCACTGCAAGGCAGCATTGTTGACCACTGGGCCGCTGACACCACCACCACCTCCACCTCCACTGTTGTTCCAGGAGGCCCGATTAGAGAACCCAATTGTTACTCCTATTGATTTTAATGGAAGTTGGAAGCAGGAGTCCCAATTCACAATTATTTTTTAAAATCAGGTTGGTCATTCCCGACCCGATAATTTCAATAATCGCTCAACACTAATCGGGAATCTTTCTAATAAAAACACTCTGCAAAGTCAAAAACTAATCCCCAACCCCATCGCGCACACACCAACACACACACACACCTTTCCTCTGCCACAAGAAGCCCATCAATGTAACACTAGCAGCAAGAGACATTGTTAGAATCTTAGATTAACCCTTTCCAATCCAATTTGTATCCTGGTTTTCCTAGACTGCTTACTCTTTCTCTGCCGTTATACAATGGCACTATCTGCTGGCTAAAGCCAGTACTGCATGAGGTGACACGTTGGATAGGCTCCGACAGCAGAGAGGCTGGCAATATACAGTAAGAGAACCCCGATGGGCATCTTGCAACATCGGAGTTGCACAGCCCTAAATCATAGTGTCTTTAGACGTCAGACAGTGGATTGGAAAGGGTTAAGGGTTAACTACAGGCTCTTGGGCCCCAATGCAAAATCTGTAACAGGACCCCCAACCTACTGTGTGCCACTTATAGTACTCATGTTTTCTTATGTGACAGAGGGCCCGTCTTAGCTCTAGCGTCTGGCACTGCTGATGTGTCACATGGGGGGTCCCCACTGCTTACTGTCAATCGGTGATTTCTAATCATGGCCAATGTATCATCCATTGAAAGTGAGTGGTTGGGACCACCCACTTGACACATTGAGAGTGCAGTGAGCAAAAACTAAAAAGAAATAAAAAAGCCAATCCAGGTGAACAGCTGTCGGTATGGTATGAAAAAAGAAAGGCGCGGCAGTAGAGTCAGTGGGCCGCGGCGGCAGAGCTATACAACTGGCCCCGCTAACTTTATCCCATGACAGGTCCTCTTTAGGTAAAATTTCTCCCCCAAAACTGCGTCAATCCAATGCGGAGGAACGGAGTTTGTTATGAAAACACAAGATTTTATTCAAGTTGGTTAAAAAAGGGAAAAGTTATATAACGGCATTACTGGCACCGAGACTCCGCTTCGAAATACCGGTGCAGATTCTGTCTGATAAGGATGATGACATGAAATGGGGATCTGTACAAGCATGCTGAGAAAGTGCCTCGCCGAATACTTCTCCTCTACCCTTTACAAAATGATCAATTGTTAAATATTGGGCAGAGGAACATTCTCCGCTCTGTCTGGACATGCTCGTTGGGCAAAGTATGCACCTGGTCAAGCCAAGAATTCATTATCTTTTTAGGCACCAACTATATCCCAAACGACTCCGAGAGCCTGCCAACTCCCCGTCCACCCCTGACCACACGCCATGTGTCCTATTTTCTAGTTGAAAAGTATTTAAAATTCATGAGTCTTGTTGAAAGCTCGGCTGTCACATTCCCATCATTCCACCGTGTATGGGAAAGTGGGGGGAAAACAGAAGCTTCAACCTCGGCCATTATTAGTCCTGAATACGAGATATGTCATTAAATTGCAAATAAAGCTACTGGGAGATAAAGTCGGTATCAATCACCAGGAATTCCTGGGCTAGGTTTCACCATCGGGGCTCCTTTCCAGCTGTGTTGTTTGTGCTAAAAAAGCCTGTGAAAGAGGTAAAGTTAAACTAGACGCCACCATTTACAAGTTGGGGGGGGGAAAAAGTTGCGCTTGAAATAAAGTGAAAGAATTCAGTAACAAAACAACCTATGGCAAGGCTGAAGGGGTCTTTTGTTCACCAAACAATGGCCAAGACCCTCGGTCTACTTGGTACAATGCCGAAAAACCATAGCAACGTCTGAGGGACAATGCCAGAATTCTAGTGACTAAGAAGAATGGGGTGATGACCAAGGCCAGAAGCGGGGAAAGGCCAAAAACCCATCACCTCGGACAGAAGGTCTTACAAGGAATTCCAGAGATAAATGTGCAGAAACCTAGGCCGATAAGTCCACGTGCTACGGGACATACGCTTCTTGGAAGAGGCTCTGGAAGTTTTCAACAGGATGGTTTAGCCTCCTTCACACGGGCAACACGATATCAAGCCGAGAAAATCGCAGTGATATCGCATCGGTGGCCCATGAGATATGGCTGCGTTTTCTCGCTGTGATACCGCGATTTTGTGGGGCTACAAAGTCGCGCCACCACCTGCAAGGATTTTCAGGGGTGGGTGAGGGGGAGGTGGCTTGAGATATAAGCCGTACCCTGAAAATAAGCCCTAGTTGCAGAAAAAAAAATTAAAAACAGAATACATCACCTAAGAAGTGCTGTCCAGCTCCGCTGCATCTTCTTCCTGCCCCAGACACTGGTCTTCAGCATCTCTTCTGGCCAGGAAATGGAAAATCCCCGCCTCCAGGAAGCGTTGCCTCTGATTGGCTGAGCGCTGTGATGATCAGCCGATCAGAGTCAGCGCTCTTTGAACCAATCACAGCCATTCATTGGCTGTGATTGATTCATTGAGCGCTGACTCTGATTGGCTGATTTGCTGTTGGTTCCGCTCGTGTGCATGAAGAATCATTTTACAATAGCATGCTATGGAGGGTCATTGCTGTGAAATCTGGAGGCTCCGGATTCCGCAGCAAAAATATGCCCGTGGACATGAGGCCTAATTATCATTCATCGCATTTATCTTGCAGCGTTTATACTGAAAGATTATCGTCCTGATTCCCACGATCCAGCAAGAATCTGAATGATAACCATTCCGTGTAAAAAGCCTCTAATAACACACAAACCGTTGTACCATTCTTGGGTTTATGGAGCACATTGAGTGTGTAAAGCAGATGGACCCTTGAATTTTAAAACCTGTAGATCCCCCTTGTGCAGCAATTATCTCCACCAAACATTTCCTATAGCTGCAAACAAGATTTGTACAACATTGAACAGGAATTTTGGAACTTTCCTCCCTGCAAATATCTATATTTCTGTGATGCCTTGTGTGCACAGCCCTGTTGAAGTCATACCACAGCATCTTGATAGGGTTAGGGACAGGACTCTGACTTGGCTGTTCAAATTTGTCTAAGGGCTTATTCAGACGATCGTATACCGGTTGGGTTTTCACGCCCGACTAATATATGCTGCCCCCCTCTGCAAGGGGAGGAGACGGGACAGGACGGGAGATGCATTGAGCTCCCGCCCCCTCTCCGCCCCTCGCCACCGTTTGCAATGGGAAGACCGGGATGGGGCGGAGCCAAGTTCCGCCCCGTCCCGCACCTCCCATAGCAAAGAGGGGCGGAGACAGGGTGGGGAGGGGGCGGGAGCTCAATGCACTAGCTCCCATTGCAGAGAGGGGCAAAGTGTATCGGTTGGGCGCAAAAAAACCAAACGATATACGATTGTCTGAATAAGCCCTAACTGTGGATTGATGTACACCTGGACCTTTATCTTTTATAGCCTTTCCCAGTTATATTTGCATCCCTATAACAAATCTTCTCAGGTCTGTTAAAAGTTGATTGCATCAAGGCACAGTTTATACTAACCAGTGTTTCTTGAAAAGAACAGATTTATCAGTAACCAGGCTTTGTGTGCCTTTACTCAATAGGAAAAGCATGGGTGAAATCTGAACTGCCAGTACCATCTCCTTTGATTGACCACACAAGTCACTTGACTTTCGACCAGCGCTGACATCACTCCATCCTCCGGCACTCACACGCCATGCAATGTTTTTCTGGCAACGCGTTGTGAGGAAATGTACAAAGATAGGACATGACACAATTTTTTTTCTCACATCGTGGCAAAAGAATTGGGGTTCATATTCATGTGAGATTTGTGCGCCTCGCAATGTACAAATCTCATAGTTTTTCTCAGCCTTTTTCTTAGACACAATGGTGCTGGAACTGGTTGTCTGCTGTCATAGCTCATCCATGCTAAGGAACGGCGAGTTGTGTGTTCAGACGCATTAGTTGGAGCACCAGTGTTATACTTGGTTGCAATTTCCTTGACCGTGCATCGCCTGTTCACCAGAATGATTCCTGACATCCTCCTCTGACCCCTTTTGGTGACAAGCTGTTTCCATCCACAGTATCCCCTTTCACTGGATGTTTTTCCTTGATCACATTATTCTCATTATACTCTACACACAATTATACAAGAAATCCCAGCCCCAGCTAGTCTAGTATCAATGACCAGGCCTCTTTGGAAGTCAGTACATTTTCAATGCATGGCATCACTGGAAATTATGCCTCATTGCGCATATAACACCTACTTTTCCCACACTTCTCGGCACCCAGTGTATCATATCTCAAACAAGTGGCCTAGATGACGCATGGCTCCACCTAAGCAAATGTAAGAGGGCTGAGCGGTGTCCGGCTCCCCTCTCACACATTACAGTGGCTCGGCCACTTAGACCAATGCGTCTGGAAGCTGCATGTTAAGGCCCGTCCGTTGCCAGGGCCCCGCACGGAGGTGAAGTGCAGCAACGCCAGAAGAACAAGTGCTTGCAGTGCCGCCGGTCAGTGCCACGGCCAAGGCAGAATGTGGCGCAGCAGCTGAGAGAAAGAAGCATAGAGATCCTGGCGGAGGGCAGAGATCACAGCAGCCTTAAGGTGGAGGAGGCCATCGTCCAGTTGCTGCAGCAGAATGGCCATGTCCACTAGGAGAGCAGAGAGGAGCTGGCACAAGGCAGAGGGCCTGGAGTTGGTGTATTGTGTGGCATGGGACCCTAAGAGAACAGCGCCAGCTAAGAGAAGAGCCAACAGCATGGTGCAAGATAGAAAACAGCGGCCTCAAACTGGAGGGAATAGCTGGATCGGAGCAGCACATGCAGTCAAGGATGACACTTCCTGGCATTGGCAAGCGGAGTTAGTCAAGGTCGTACCTCCCACCAATGAGGTGTAAGTGGCGCCCCCAGTGCTTAGGTGTGCACACTGCTTATGCATTAGGTTCACAGGCCTGTGATGTGGGTCACTGCAGTACCATTATCCTGCTTCACAGATATGACTACACTTGGAAAGAAATATATTGGCCTTACCAAAACCATACATGCAGCTTATTGAGTGTGCCATTGGGCTGCCATTTCCAAAGTTTTCTTTGGAGTTGTCCCACTTCTAGCTATTGATGACCCATCCATCGGATAAGTCATAAATAGCATATCGGCAGGGATCCGTCACCCAGAACCCCCATGGATCTGCTGTTTCCCCTATCTGGTGTTTCTGCTTACTGAACTGTTTTGCTACAAGGAACAAACAGCTCCGGACAGTGGCCTGGGTTGGTACTGCAGGTTGAGTTCTATTGAAGCAAATGGGATGTAGCTTGCAATACCAATCCAGGCCACTGCACAATGTACGGCGCTGTCTGCTTCCTGTCGAAAAAGAGCTCACTACACAGACACTGACCTGGGGGAACAGCTAATCACAAGGGCATCTCAGGCAGTAGACCCCTATCGATCTGCTCATCAATATGTAGAATAAATGAATCCTCCATAAAGTGGGACAACCCCTTTAAGTCTAAATGGAAAGAATCTGTATGGCATCTATTCTCTTGCACACGTTTTTTGGAACCGTAAGAAGTCACTGACTCAAGCCTCGAACAATGCGTGATTTCAGCAGACGTGATCCTACTCCCCCGGCCTCTTTCATGACTTACGCAAATTTTTTCCTTTCGGTGCTTTTACATGGCAATAAGGGGGAATGAAGCAACAGGATCTAAGGACCAAACATGGACAAGGCCTCGATTTCCTGGATGACCAAATCCTAGAATAATGTAGTGGAAAGAATAGTTTGCTCCGAAGAGTGATGAGGTCTGATCCGAGGACCCTGCGAAGGAAGAAAAGCCCAGTACACTCTGAATGAAGTTTAACATTTCTCCTGCGGAGTGGAAATCTTGGCAGGATCGCCGTCCTTGCAAACAAAACATTCAGTGTTCCTCCAGCTGTTTTGCAAAGAGTTGGCGGGGTGACAAGTTTGCAAGGGGAAAAGATGCACAAGTTTTCCATAAACTACAGCAGACTGTGTAAGCGACACAACTCCTCCCAGGATAATGCTGGCTCTGTTCAATAAAGAATAATGTCTGATTTATCCGCCAGCTCCATTATTTGGATAGAGCCATTCCTGCATGTCTTCGAGCTAGCCGTGATTATTTATCAATTAGGACATTCCTTCGACGAACCGACCTTCTCGAAAAACACCGACGAGCTGCTTGTGTTGGACGGGGAAATATTGCAGTTTACTTCAAGGAGAAATCGGGAAAAATGGTTTAACCCCTTGCAATCTAATTTTGGGTTCAGGGTTTCCTAGGAGGCTTTCTCTTTCTACCATTATACAATGGAGCCATCTGCTGGCCGGAGCCAGAACTGCGGTATGGAACATGCTGGAGAGGCCCCCGACAACAGAGCGGCCAGTAATCTACAGTAAGAATACCCTGCCAGACGTCTTCCGACATCGGAGCTGTACAGCCTTCAATCAGAATATCTTCAGACGTCAGACAGTGGATTGGAAAGGGTTAAAGGCAAGGAAGAATTTCACAAGAAAGTTGAGGTGCGATGAAAATCGGGGTTGGCACTCTCTACGCTATTAGAGCTTGAAAGCAAGTTTGGGACGTGAAGAAAGGGTCAGCTTTTTATTGGCTGGGTCAGGTATTCCCCTTCTGCAGGGGCGGAGCTATAGTAGGTGCAGAGGATGCAGTCACGCCCTCAGGGGGCCAGAAAGTCTTTCTTTATACAACAGGACTATGAATGAAGCCGTAAAGTTAGGGGCCCTATTGCAGATTTTGTATTAGGGCCCAACAGTTGCAAGTTACATCTGTGCCTTCAAATGTAAAAGTTGAGATAGCAGACATAGCCTATGACCAAGAGTGGCGCTGTTTCTAGAAAATAAAATCTGAATTTTTTTTCGAAGTCCATTAAATATGGACAATTCATACCAATATAGTAGAAATAGTAATAATCTGCATTTCTATAGTGCTGACATATTCCACAGCACTTACAAATCACTATTACACTAATAGCCAATGCAGTGAGGACGCTGATCACAAGAGCTTACAATCTATGAGGAAATAGGGGGTCACGAGTTCACAGTCAGTCTATAAGGAAATAGGGCTAGCACAAGAGTCGGCAGTGCCTGTTCTGTACAATTGTCGGCCATATTTTATATACATATATAGGGTAGTATACACAAAGCTGTATGAGCCGCTCACCAGCCGATATCAGGATATGTACAAATATGAGTTGTATTAGGGTGTATGTGCAATGAAATTGGTGAGCTTCTGAGGGGGAATATACAGGAGGGGTAAAACAGAGGATACATTAGGGGGTCTGACAGGTCTACCTAAACATATGTTTTTAGGGCTTGCTTAAAACTGGATATTAGTAACAACCTGATTATCTGGCGTAGCGCATTCCAGAGAACTGGTGCAGCTTAGGAAAGTGTTGGAGACAGGAGTGGAAGATTCAGATTATAGAAAGACTTAGTGAAAGGTCCGTAGCAGAACAGAGAGCCTGCGTAGGGGGGTAGACAGTTACAGCATTGGTGCAGTGACTGGCACAGGGTAGTGGCATCAGTGCATTGACTGGCACAGGGTAGAGGCATCAGTGCAGTGACTGGCACAGGGTAGAGCGAACAGTGTAGTGACTGGCACAGGGTAGAGGGATCAGTGCAGTGACTGGCACAGGGCAGAGGGATCAGTGTAGTGACAGGCACAGGATAGAGGGATCAGTGCAGTGACTGGCACAGGGTAGAGGGATCAGTGCAGTGACTGGCACAGGGTAGAGGGATCAGTACAGTGACTGGCACAGGGTAGAGGGATCAGTGCAGTGACTCACAGGGTAGAGGGATCAGTGCAGTGACTGGCACAGGGTAGAGGCATCAGTGCATTGACTGGCACAGGGTAGAGGGATCAGTGCAGTGACTAGCACAGGGCAGAGGAATCAGTGCAGTGACTGGCACAGGGTAGAGGGATCAGTGCAGTGACTAGCACAGGGCAGAGGGATCAGTGCAGTGACTAGCACAGGGCAGAGGGATCAGTGCAGTGACTGGCATAGGGCAGAGGGATCAGTGCAGTGACTGGCACAGGGTAAAGCGATCTGTGTAGTGACTCTCATTGGGTAGAGAGATCAGTGCAGTGACTGGCACAGGGTAGAGGGATCAGTGCAGTGACTGGCACAGGGTAGAGCGATCTGTGTAGTGACTGGCACAGGATAGAGGAATCAGTGCAGTGACTGGCACAGAGCAGAGGGATCAGTGCAGTGACTGGCACAGGGCAGAGGGATCAGTGCAGTGACTGGCCCAGGGCAGAGGGATCAGTGCAGTGACTGGCACAGGGCAGAGGAATGAGTGCAGTGACTGGCACAGGGCAGAGTGATCAGTGCAGTGACTGGCACAGGGCAGAGGAATGAGTGCAGTGACTGGCACAGTATAGAGGGATCAGTGCAGTAATTGACGGAGGGTGGAGGCATCGGTTTAGTGAATGGCACAGGGTGGAGGCATCGATGTAGGATAGAAAGATGAGCCTGGCTGCTGTATTCAGGTAGATTGGAAAGAGTTTAGTGAGGGAAAGACCGATCAGTAGTGTTATGGAGCCGCAGGTGACAAGAGCGAGCAATATAGTTACATATCATCCTCAACATTAGCTTTCAATTGTGTCTCTTTAAAAAAAACAAAAAGGGACCGCGGCTGACCATGTACTTGAAATGAATGGGCGCCATGTAATACTACATTTATGTGTGCGGTACAACATGCCTCCTCTGGCTGGCATTGTATGGGCACCTCCGTATGCAAGATAACTTTGGATGTGTAAAAGACAATAACCAATAAGGCTCTCATCCTGTGGGGTTGTGCGGACAGAACAATGTGCTATGGAGGATGATGGCTGCATCTAGAATAGTGTATACACCTCCGTATACAGTAGGAAGGGAACAGGAGGTAGACCGTTGCTGCTGGAGACATGCAGACAGTACCAGAAGCCAAAGGTGGATCAGTAGCTTTACTGGACCACGTATTTTGGTATCGGAATAATACCTTCCTTGGCCACTTATCGGGGACTCCTTTAGAGTATCTTTACATGGGTTGATAGTCACTCAAGTGATCGCTCAAAAGAGGGATCATGGGTAACTGTCTTCTTGACCATATGGGGCAAGTGTGTGAGAATTGCTCCCTTGTTGGAGTCACTTTGTTTTCAGCTCACCTAAAGACCAACCGGCTGTCGTCCCATTTAAATAGGCAGTCATTCATCTATGAACGACTGCCTGTTTACTCTGAATGGAGGTGGGCGGCTGGAAGAGATCACTCCACTCAATGAGCAATCATTGCCCCTGTATGAACGCACAGGAGCAATAATCGCTTGGATGGCTGTTGGGCGTACTGTGGAAAGGTACCCTTAAAGACCCCTTGTTGAAACCCAGGACACACAGGTTTTCTGGGCATCAATAGTTAATTGCCAGGGACCTGCCGAGTGGGCGGCTGGCAGTGCAGCAGGACTTGGGGTCCTCATTGGGGATGGGAGTGGAAGTGCCATAGCCTGTTTTACACTCATTGAAATCAGTGGTAGCTGAAGTTTCCTAATAGACATCTGCATCTGACTCAGGTGTCAGAGGTAAAAGTGCCGAAAGTATAATAACTGGCTTTCTCTCCCATTGATTTCAATCGGAGTGAAGCCTTCTATGGCACTTACGCTCTCATCTCTGATGACAACGTCCAGCCCTACTGCACTGACAGCGGGACTGGCAATCAGCTGACCGCTGGGGATCCCAAGGAGCGGGTCTCTAACAATTAATTATTGATGACCTAACCTGAGGATAGGTCATCATTAGTTTTAGCCCCCCCAAAACCTTCCTGTTGTCTTGTGTTTCTTTTGACACTCAACCAATGCTTCTCCCACCCTGTAGCAAAGGAGATGGGGCCAACCAATGTTGGACCCCTCAATCCAAGGGCCAAGTAGCACCTGTGTTTTCCGCCTTTATGGTGTGTACTCACGCCATGGGTGCTTTAATGGGATTGTCCATATTTGAATACTCATCCTCGGGGATTTGTGAAGTCTTCTACAGCTTCTACACGCTTCTGCCCTTGAAGTGTAGGCTTTCCCGTATACATATGGCTGCCCTTGCTGAGAGATTTGGTAGATTGATTACACTGTCCTGAAAACACTTTGCTGGAAAACAGACTTGGCAGCCTCGTTAGCCTTAGTCACTGCGGATTACTTCCCATATTACTGTGAAACATAACAGGAATGGCAGAGATTAATCACAGCTCCCTGTCCTCACCACCACCACCACCACCACCACAAGGCCACATCTCCGCCTGTCTGGACGCGCCTCGCTTCACCTGCCAAAATAGCAAGACTTCCTGACAATATCCTTTCATCTCTGCACGATGCAAAATCCTTCCAGGTTCTTCTTTATAACGTCTGATGACGATCATTTGCGTCTGAAATCAAAAGTCCAACAGCAGAAGGCTAATCCGGAGAGCTCAGCCGTGCTTCTAGCAGGACAATCTCGTATAATGCATAAATGATTGTGTCTGATGGACGCTCAGACTTCAGCGCTCCCACGGTTGTGGAATAGAGTAATACTGGAAAATGATAAGCTATTAGTCCAGATGTCCTCATGATAATGATGTTCCACGTAGAATAGAAAGCCGCTTTCTGAACAAACAAGCACCGATTCCAGATTTAACTAGTTCTGCTACGTTGGGACAAAACAGCTGAAATGGCAATAGTAATAGCAACGAGTAATTCGGGAAGTCATCTTTCTAATTATATAATAATAATAAAAAAGCGCTCCGTAGCGCCGGGTCAACGGATCACCGGCACAGAATGAATGGACTGCATTCACCTGTAGGGGTTACGCCAACGGCAAAACCCATGTCATGCAGCTGGGACATGGGACAATCCAACCCCTTCTGAAGGAAGGACCAGTGCGCTGCCGTACAGTCAAATGGGATGAAGAAGAAACCTTTATTTGGATGACGCGCTTCAGCACCGGAATGGTGCGTTCATCAGATCACACGTGCAGCAGCGGCGTGGTCATCCTCTTTTTCTCCTTCTTCCTTCGGTCTTTCTTATTATGGGATTCTATGTGAAGCAAGGTTCTTGTCGTGAGATGCTCCATGTTGGGAACTCATTGTCACAGCTCCGTCGCCAGATGTATCACCAATAGAACATGTATGGGACCATCAGGGACGCCAACTTCCACTGCCTATGAGTTTGCACAATCTAGAGGCTCCCTTACAGCAAACGCAGAGCTATATGCTGCAGGATACCATACAGAACCTGTATACCTCCACGCCCAAACTAGAAGTGGTACAATAGGATACAGGAGCAGCTCCAACGGTTCCATTGTCCATCATCTAGAGACAGGCACCATTGTTACAGCCCTCTGTGTCAGTTGGAACCATTTCCAAGCACCTGGCTGAAGGACATTTGGTCTCACAGCATCTATTAGAGTTCTGCCTTTGACAGCCACCCATAGTGATGTCATTAACGATGTAGCTGGACGCTACAGAGGGGAACCGGGTTGTCTTCAGCGATGAATCGAGGTTTAGTTTGGGCGCCGATGATGGCTGTGTTCGTAGACCTGCCTTTCTGTAGAGCGGCACACTGCCCAACTGCCATAAACTATGCAGCGGCCTGGAATGGTATTGCCGACTTGTCCTATTCAAGTGAATGAGTTTGAGCCTGCAGTACCATTTCAGGCTTCTGTACAATGGATGGCGCTCTATGTTCCCAGCAAGTAGTGCTTCCGGCATCTTTCATAGATGCTGATCGGCAGGGTGCCGGCTGTTGGACCCAGGCAATCGGCTATTGATTACCTATGCTGAGGATATAGTCTGAAGTGGTATTGATTTCGAGAGGCTCAGTGCAGACTGTTTGCTCTATGGTTATAATGGCCGTGTATGGCGTTGCGTGGTTTGCGCATGCCACGGCTCCAGCTGATTTCCAGGATTCAACAGTTGAATCCTGGAAAACTCTTACGTACATCAAGAAGTCCTGCAATACTTGTATTCGCACAGGTGATTTCATTTCAGTGTTTGCAACTGACAGCACACTGACCCATTACAGTCAATGGGATAAGGAAGATGGAACAATACCTCTGCAGCGCCACCTATTGGATGGCAGCATTGCTTCAAATCAATGTCAGACCCTTTATACAAGTCTGTAAAACAATGATTGGGAATAGGAAACCAAGCCAGACTCCATGCACAGACAGCTGTTTCGGGGTGTTTGCCCCTCATCAGTGTGCAGAAGGTTTCTGGCTTGGCTGGTGAGAGGCTTGTGACGTGGGTCAAAAGGGGTTATATAGACATGTGTTTTTTCACACGGCTCGATGGTCCATGTATTATGTCCTAGTCTGGTCTGATTTTTTGTAAGTCATTCAACCATTCAAGTCAATGAGTGCGTTGCAGAATTTAGCTCTGCTGCCCAAGTTTGAAGAGCCCTGCCATATTGGCTTTTGGTATAGTCTATGTCTCACGACCATATGGTACTATGGGTTGTCCACATGTAAAAATGGCTGCAGATGCATTAAAATAATAGAAGAAGCAGTTCTCACCAATCTTCTTCCCCTGCCGATCCAGCGCTGCATCTCCTGCTGTCCTCCTGGTCATTGGTTATGTATAGCTACCACCTGATTACTCCAGCCAATCAGAGGCCTCATCGGACACATGCCGTTCTCCTAGTATCATGGCTTCCAGCATCTCAGTGGTGATGCCAGGTGAATGGCTGCAGAGATCATCTGGAAGTCGTTGGTAGGACCATGGGAGCTGCAGCGCTGGATCACCAGAGGACAGGATGGGCGAGTACGGCTGCTTTTATTATTTTAATACATTTGCAGCCATTTTTTTTAAAAATATTTCCCACTTGAACAATCCCTTTAAAATTTAGTTATGAGTTCTATCACCATCTTCTACAGTCTTCTCAACATCATGAGAAGCCGCGAAAAAATCTGAAGATGATCTTTCCACACTTCTCCACCTTCCCAGAGGTTATCACACAAATATTTCCTTTTCGTTCCTTTCCACTGACTTTCCAAGAAAAAAAGTCCACCTGCGACGGCGAAACATATTTTTTTGCATCGGTTCAAATAATACGAAGTTGATAGCAAAACCAGACAGAACGTATGAGAATGTTACCAGACTCACTGGGGAATGTAGAATACGTTGCACCATGCTATCACAATCTGCCATGTTGAGTCTTCCCCTTCTCTCTAATCGCTTTTCCATTCTGTAATGCCTAAAGCACGTCCCTCGCTTGCTATGCAGTAAAAATGTCTAGTTTTTTAAAGAGAAACTACTGAGAGGGGTACATGCCTCATCCTGCAACATAAATAGCTCATTACTAAAAGGCCTGCAACCGCCGAGACCGCAGGTTTGAGAGAATGGAAACATTTGAAGAGGAAGAGTACGCACATCCAAGGTTCAAACCAGATGGGCGCTTTGAAGTGTAATAGCAGATAAAGCCGTAGAGCCGTGAAGTTCTCATTCACTTCAATGGGAACGTTAGCTGTAATACCAAGTCTGACCACTGCAGTGGGAATGGAGCTGTCTGCTTTCTGCAGAAATCAGCTCAGTGCACAAGCATATTGGCCTGCTGAACAGCTGATCGGAGGGTCCCAAGGGGCAATCCAATATTGATGGCCTAACCTGCAGAGAGGCCATCAAACGTTTACAACTGGACAAGCCCTTTAAGTGGTCTTAAAAGCATTCTGTTGGGGATATCGAATAAGAGATAAGTCAAACCAGATAAAATTCAGTCTTAAAGTCATTAAAGAATTTATCCAAGACTTTTGTGTTTTTTTTCTATTGATGACCTATGTTCAGGATAGGCAAGCAATAGGTGATTGGTGGTGGGCCATTGCTTGGGATCCCCACTGATCAGCTGATTCCTCAGTACTGCTGTCAGTATGGACAGCACAGGAAGCAGTTTGCGCTATCCATAGTGTAGTGGCTTAGGTTGGTATTGCCTTGAAATCAATGGCAGCTATGCCTGTGATACTATAGAATCATAGAGTTGATAGGGAACTCTGGGGTCATCAGGCCCAACCCCCTGTTCAACGCAGGATTCACTAGATAATCCCAGACAGATGTCTGTCCAGCCTAAGTGGTAACCTGTTCCACTCATTGATCACTCTCACTGTCTAATATGTAATCTGTTTCTCCTCCCTTTCAGTTTCATCCCATTGCTTCTAGTCTTTCCTTGTACAGATGAGAATAGGGCTGATCCCTCTGCAGTGTGACAGCCCTTCAGATATTTGTAGACAGCTATTAAGTCTCCTCTCAGCCTTCTCTTCTGCAAGATAAACATTCCCAGATCCTTTAACTGTTCCTCATAGGACATGATTTGCAGACCGCTCACCATCTTGGTAACTCTTCTTTGAACTTGCTCCAGTTTGTCTATGTCTTTTATAAAGTGGGGTGCCCAAAACTGGGCACAGTATTGCAGATGAGGTCTGACTAAGGAAGAGTAGAGAGGGATAATGACCTCACGTGATCTAGACTCTATGCTTCTCTTAATACATCCCAGAATTGTGTTTGCCTTTTGGGCTGCTGCATCACATTGTTGACTCATGTTCAGTTTATGATCTATTAGTATACCCAAGTCTTTCTCACATGTGCTTCTGCTTAGCCCAATTCCTCAAATTCTGTATGTGTTTTTTTTTATTTTTCTTGCCCAGATGTAGGACTTCTATGCATTTCTCCTTGTTAAATACCATTCTGTTAGTCGCTGCCCACTGTTCAAGCTTGTGAAGATCTTTTTGAATCCTTTCTGTCTTCTCTTAGCCATCCAAACCCGAGCAGCTGTACTATGGACAGCATGATCTGCTTCCTACGCTGTTCATACTGACAGCACTGCCGGGATTTATCTGATTGAGGGATCCTAAGGGGCGGAATCCTGTCTATCATCTACTGATGACCTATCGTGAGGATAGGTCATTAATAGAAAAAAAATAACAAAAGTCCCAGACAGCCCCTTCAAGGTTTCACAAGACAGGTCATTATAGATGATCACACACATGCTGGTTACAATCAATGCTAGTCCAAGACTCTCAACATGCCCAATAGCCATTAACCAAACATATCACAGACCAGGGGAGATTTAATAAGCTAAATGTGACGAATGTTGGCTCAGTTTGCACCAGTTAAGAGCCAGCAGTGTCTGTGAACCTCAAATGGCTCCACCTGAGCAAGCGCTGGTCAACCCTAACCAACTCTCTTGGCTGCCAGAGACTACCATAAACGGGGACCAGTTGCATAGTCTGTGTTCCCCCCACAGATGACAAACCTTGCCTCATGGCCTGTGGTGAACTCATCGTGGCTTTTAACTACCAAATCTATGTGTGAGAACTGCCAACATCAACATTACCACAAAAAAGTAAGTTTCACCCAAAGTGCCCTTTTGCTGAGTGAAGATCTGCGGAGTAGAATTTACTCCTTCTCTTCTGGACCTTGTCAGCCATTCATTTGACTAACTTAGCTGCAGGGATAATCTAAGGCTGGACATAATGCCCCCTGATGAAACAGACCAATGTCGATTGGCTGGCTTCATTTTTTGGAATTGGTTGACTTTAGTCTTGCCTTTATTGCCTTAAGGAAAGTTTCAAATGAATGAAGAATCATCACAAACTCCTAAAAATGAGCAATTCCTCTAAACCTAACACCTCTGTGACTATAAACATTTCACCAGAACGTGTTACCGTGTCGGGCACCTAGAGGAATTATGTAATCTTCCCACTACAAGTGTGCTTCAAACCACATGGAATCCTTAAACAAGTGTAACACCCAACAATTATGATGTTGCGAGTGGGTGGAGAGAGGATGTACTTCTCATACTTTTCCTTTAAAGTTTTGGAAATATGCAGGAACTTCCAGGGGGAACCCTAGAAACATCCCATTATAGTATAAACAAGAAATAGTTGGCTTGCAGAAGCCTTCAATGATATCGCGGTTTTCATCCATGTGAGTCCTGATGTAGAGCGTCCCGATGACACGGGGAGGAGAAGAATGCGCTCACTATTTTACCTTATAAGGTCAAATGCTCCTCATCGGAAAAGGCTTCTCTGCACAGATTTCATGCAGCTGTTACAATGATCCGCCGCCAGAAAGTGGCTTTGAAACTTCAGATTCCTGTGTGTTGTGATAATCAGCTGGGTTTGGAAAATCCTTCAATAATCTACTCTGTTGGCAGTCTAACAAGGCTTCCGAAAAAACAACAGTTCAACATCTGGAAATAAAATATCCCTGGGCCAGAGAGCCTGGGGAGAACACAGAGCCTTATTCTCCCAAAGTAAAAACAGAAAATGTGTCTTTTCCTCAGAACTAATCAAGTCAACAATGCGGGCGGAAAAAGTGAAACAAACTGGATGCCTTCATAATCTCCGATGGTCAGGAGGAACATTCTAGTATATGGTCAGTACATTCCGAAAGTATCACCCCTACCGCTCTGGCTGAGAGCTACCGTGACTGGGGAATAAAAACTGAAACTTGTGCTAAAATACTTGTACTAAGAGCGTAAATGAGGAGCGACCAAAGTGACAACTATGCTGGAGACCACAAAAAGGTGTCCAGAGTAGTTGTTACATTCTTGCCCCCATACAGAAGGAAATGGCCCCGGTGGAGAGGAGGGAATATGTGGACTTGGCTTTTTGGTCTGGAATTATGGAAATATTCATAATACTACATTAAAGGGGTTATTTCAAAATCAAACGTCATGCCCTATCCAAAGAGTAGGGGAGAACTATAATCAGTGGGGGTTCACTGTGGAGACTCCCACCGATCCTGAGAACGGGGGACCTATGTCCCCTCTCTCATCACTGTGGGGTCTCTTTTCCCACCCACAGTGACATAGAGTGAAAGGAATGGTGGCCGGGCATTTGTGGCCGTAGCTCCGTTCATTGCAATAGTTGACTATCTACGGTAGTCCCGTCGAAAGTGAATGGAGTGGCACTCTCCAATCTCTTCCTCACTGCGGGGGTTATAGGGAGCCTTCAGTGAGGAGGAAGAGGGACATGGGACACCCGTTCTTGGGATCAGCAGGGGACTCAGCAGTGGGACTCCCTTCAATCATAAAGTTATCCCCTATCCATAACTTTTGATTCTGGGATAACCCCTTTAATGCATGAATGTTCAACGCCATTTAACTCTTTCCAATCCAATTTGTATCCTGGTTTTCCTAGGGGGCTTACTCTTTTTCTGCCATTATACAACAGTGCTATATGCTGGCTAAAGCCAGTACTGCATGAGGCGACACGTTGGATAGGCTCTGACATGCGAGAGGCTGGCAATATACAGTAAGAGAACCCCAACGGACGTCTACCAACAACGGAGCTGTACAGCCTTAAAATTTAATGTCTTTAGATGTCAGACAGTGGATTGGAAAGGGTTAAAGTAGCACTGCTCATTAAAGAGGAGTTCCAGTCAAAATGATCTTCTGGTACGTCATCAATATATCCTTATGCCAGATTGCCATTTAGTCCATTCATCATTGTATTCTGAGCATGCTCCAAGCATGGCAACCATACTCCACAGCCTCTTCATCACTGCATTGATGATCGCTGGATGAATGGCCCAAGCATATGCTCCAGAGATGCATGATGAAATGATGAACAGGCAGAGTTTGGTTGCCGTGCTTGGAGCATAGAGTGCAATGATTAATACGCACTAGGTATGATACAAAATAGTTGCCCCATTATGATTTTCTTCCCCTACGCGACTCTGGCATTTATACACCCTGTAGTCTACAATCAGCTATGGCTGCCGTACACCTAAAATGACCTGTTCGACCTCTAAATAGTTTTCTGGACCCGGGCAGAAACATGGATGCTGAGCCAATCATGTGTTTATCTCAATGGGGAGAAGGGAATAAGCTACTGACAGACACCTCTGGCAGCGGCTCATCTCCTGTAGGATCCAAGAATCCGGCTGGTTAAAAATACAACATGCCCAATCCTGCATCTCCCCAACATCAGCTGTCAGGAGGAGAGTCAGGACACCACCACTCAATACATGTTACATAATCGGCGGGTTGGCAGGCTGTCATCTAATGTGTATGGACACCTGTACTAAGTCATTCTTGGAACGAGATCAATTACATAATTCAGGATAGGTCATGAATACTAGATCGGTGGGGATCTGCCAGCTGGAAGCCATCAGCTGTTTGAAGAGGTCGCGACTCTCGGGTGAGCACTGCAGCCTCTTCAGTGCATAACTGACAGAGCGCCATTCATTCTGAAGTGGCTGTGTCTGGTAGAGCAGCAGAGACCCAATCACTTGAATGGGACTGAGCTGCACATAGGCCACATGATGGAACATGTTAAAATCAACATGCCTGATCCATTTGTTCCCCAACATCCACCTTCAGGAAGGAACTCAATATATAACACATAAATCAGTGAGTTTCTATGGGTTGGCCAGCTTTCATCTAACGTGTATTGGCACCTTAGTACTCAAACCATGCTGGACATGAGATTGCATAATTTAGGATAGGTCATCAATACCTCGTTTCCCCAAAAATAAGACCTACCCTGATTTTTCGGGATTCAAATATATAAGCCCTACCCTAAAATAAGCCCTAGTTGTGTTACATAAAAAAAAACAATACATTACCTAGCAGGCTCAGTCCGTGTCCCTCCCGCTGCTCCCCGGAGCTCCGTCAGGCTTCCTGCAGTCTTTGGTCACCCACAGAAGATTGCTTCCTGGTTATGGGATTCATAAATCCCACTTTCAGGAAGTGATGTCTCTGGTTGGTTCTCACACAGTGCTCAGCCAATCAATGCAGCACTTAATGAACCAATGCGATGACTGTGATTGGTTCGTCCAGCACTGCATTGATTAGCTAAGCAGTGTTCGAGAACCAATCGCAGCCATCGCGTTGTGGAGGCGGGATTTATGAGTCGGCCAATCAATGCTGTGCCACGGCTAATTCATAAATCCCGCTTCCACAACGCAATGCGGTGATTGGTTCATTGAGCACTGCACTGATTTGCTGAGCAGCGCTCAAGAACGAATCACAGCCATCATGTTGTGCAGGCGGGATTTATGAATTGCCTGAGCTGCGACATTGATTGGCCAATTCATAAATCCCACCTCCACAACGCAATGATTGGCTGAGCAGTGCTCAAGAGCAAATCAGAGCGATTGCTTCCTGGAGGTGGCCAAGCCTGATGGAGCTCCAGAGAGCATCGGGAGGGACATGGACCGAGCCTGCTAGACAAGTATAATAAGACATCCCCCAAAAATAACACCTAGTGTCTCTTTTGGAGCAAAAATTAATATAAGACTGGGTCTTATTTTTGGGGAAACGTGGTAGTAGATTGTTGGGGGATCTGCCAGATGGAACCCCCTCCAATCAGCTGTATGAGGAGGCGGCAGCAGAATATACCAGGTACAGGGCTGCTAATGGCAATGGGTTAATGGCAAATGGGAGGAGGTTCAGTGGCTCTTTAGGAAATCTTGAGACAGGAACACATAGTTTTGTATTCTATCCCATAACTTTCTACACACACATACATATATATATATAATAAGAAGGTGATCTGAAAAAGAGCTATCAAAGCTTTTAGATACACAGTATGCATACCATATATATATTTATATATACTGTATATCCAAAAATGTTGGTATTTCTTTTTCAGATCTTTTTGGAGAACTGGCTGGAATTAGTGATAACTCAGCCAAGTGATAAGTCAGGAAGCGGCTTAGTAAGAACATGCTGTTCTATGACAGAGAAATACCGAGTGACTTATCAGCAGGAACAGAATTCACCAACTTCTTGGTAGAGAAATGTGTTACATGGCTGCAAAACAAGGATTTTTAGCAAACTCTGCAAATACATGGAAAAGCATTACATAATAGCACCTTCCCAGAAATCCTCTCTGCGATCAGTCTGGCAATACGTTTCCTATCATACCCCCCCCCCCCTCCCCTGACCAACTTAATGGAGGTTTTATGGCCTCAAAAACATTGTTCCCCTTGGCAGAGGCTGCGTTCTACACGGATGGCTCAGAGGTGGTTCCTGTATTCTTCTGACTGTAATGCCAGATTCACACGGGCGTATTCATGCATGCAAAGTTTTCACGCAAGATGCAGAGAAGAGAACCCATTGATCTGAATGTATTCGTTTACATGGACGTATTCTGTGCATTTCGGTCGTGAAAAAAAAAAAAAGGACTCCGTAATTGTGCAGGAAAAAACCCCCACACATCTGGAACTCATTAGAACTCATTAGACTAATTAGTCAATTCAACTGGTGCGTTATTTTCACTGCACACAAATGCGTGCAAGAAAGCATTGTTCATTCCACAGAAACGCTATGCTCATGCGCATACGCTCATGTAAATCTGGCCTAAGGCCCCCTGCACATGGGCGGAAATTCTGCGGCGGAATTTTCCGCAGAATTTCCGCCCATAGAAGCTGCCATAGGATTGTGTTAGAAAACGAAATCCTAGGTAGGCGGCCGCAATTCGTCTGCGCAAAATCACGCACAGAAAACAAATCGCGGCATGCTTTATTTGTCGCACAGAAGTGTCACTCCACGGCCGCCGGCCCCGGTCTGCGCATGCGCCGGCTGCCCGGCAACTGGCACATCAAAGAGCCAGAGCTGCGGGCCAGGTGAGTGCCGCGCTGCTCTCTGCAGGGGCTCAGGTCGAATCCCGCTGCGAGAATTCTCGCAACCGGATCCGACCCGGCCGTCTGCAGGCGGCCTAAGACACAGTTTTCAGCTAACTAAAATCTTGCTACAAAGTGTCTTATCGTCCAGAGGCAGGGGGGTCTGATACATCCAGATACCCCTGACCGCTGCTTTAATGTTCCGGGAGTGTTTATCAATCATCAGAGAACTCTGCAGCCATACATACCACAGCTGCGCAGTTCCCCCTCTCCCTGCCTGATCATTCCCCTTCAGCAGATAGCACTGGGGATCACTCACATATCTCTGCCCGGGGTGCAGGTCCTGCTCTGTAAACACGGGGACAGACAAGAGTAAAAATCTGCTGCAGATCTGTGTATGTGTGCATGTAGCAGAGCTATATGTATGCAGTGGCACTGTGTGTGTGTATGTAGCAGAGCTGTATGTGTGTGTGTGCGCATCTATCACAGCTGTGTATGCTGCAGTGCCATGTGTGTATGTTGCAGAGCTGTGTGTGTGCTGTGAATGTGTATAATGCGAGCTTATGCGCTTGCGCCATTGTTTGAATAGGAGCTGACTGTTCATTGTTAACCCCCTTTTCTGTACTAGGACACCAAGGTTAATGATGGGAGCCCCTCCACTTTGTGAGCCCCACCCTCTATAGACGGTTAATTTAGCATGAAATATTTTTTCCTGTTTCCTGTTGTCTAAATCCGAGTGCGTCTTATAGTCTGAAAAATACGGTATTTCATCTTCGTTGCAAGGCCATCACAAAATCAGCTCAATGGAATTGAAAATGAAACATTCAGAAAGTTCATCTAATGTCTGTTTTTGACATAATGATCGACCATCGCACCCAGAGGATGGATGCAAACCTGGAGACGACACGCCACGTGTTCGCATGTATCCCTACACACTTCTTAAAGTTCATAAATACAGCCCCAGAACTAAGCTCAGTATATAAATACAACGCCAGAACTAAGCTCAGTATATAAATACAGCCCCAGAACTAAGCTCAGTACATAAATACAGCCCCACAACTAAGCTCAGTATATAAATACAATGCCAGAACTAAGCTCAGTATATAAATACAGCCCCAGAACTAAGCTCAGTACATAAATACAGCCCCAGAACTAAGCTCAGTGTATAAATACAGCCCCAGAACTAAGCTCAGTATATAAATACAGCCCCAGAACTAAGCTCAGTACATAAATACAGCCCCAGAACTAAGCTCAGTATATAAATACAATGCCAGAACTAAGCTCAGTATATAAATACAGCCCCAGAACTAAGCTCAGTACATAAATACAGCCCCAGAACTAAGCTCAGTATATAAATACAGCCCCAGAACTAAGCTCAGTACATAAATACAGCCCCAGAACTAAGCTCAGTATATAAATACAGCCCCAGAACTAAGCTCAGTACATAAATACAGCCCCAGAACTAAGCTCAGTATATAAATACAACGCCAGAACTAAGCTCAGTACATAAATACAGCCCCAGAACTAAGCTCAGTATATAAATACAACGCCAGAACTAAGCTCAGTATATAAATACAGCCCCAGAACTAAGCTCAGTACATAAATACAGCCCCAGAACTAAGCTCAGTATATAAATACAACGCCAGAACTAAGGTCAGTATATAAATACAGCCCCAGAACTAAGCTCAGTACATAAATACAGCCCCAGAACTAAGCTTAGTACATAAATACAGCCCCAGAACTAAGCTCAGTAAATAAATACAGACCCAGAACTAAGCTCAGTAAATAAATACAGCCCCAGAACTAAGCTTAGTACATAAATACAGACCCAGAACTAAGCTTAGTACATAAATGCAGCCCCGGAACTAAGCTCCATACATAAAGACAGCCCCAGAACTAAGCTCCATACATAAATACAGCCCCAGAACTAAGCTTGGTATATAAATACAGCTCTAGAACTAGGCTCAGTACATAAATACAGCTCCAGAATCAAGCTTAACACATAAATACAACCCCAGAACAAAGCTTAGTATATAAATACAGCTCCTGCGCTAAACTCTGTACATAAATACAACCCCAGAACTAAGCTCATTACATAAGTACAGCACCAGAACCAAGCTCAGAAGAAAAATATAATAGCAAAACTAGGCGATTTTGTTGCAGGGCGTCGATGGGCTGACAGCGATGCATCGGAAAATGAGAGGGGAAGAGACAGAGCCAGGAGGAGGTTGATTCACGTAGCCCCACAAAACACTGCCGCATAAAGGAAGAAGCTCATCTGGCAGGACGGACTTAATAGCCTCTAGCCTACATCCGACTGGTGCCCCCCTGCAAGCTGGTAGACAGCGTCCTCTGCAATGCATGGGTCTTATACGTAGCTAAGGCAGATCATGTTGGGGACCTAATTTTACTAGTAGGCCCCAAGCACCCCAGTCCAACATTGTATTGTCTGGGTACTGTCTCCTGGACCAGTGATCAGAGATAGTCACGACGGCGATGTACTGGAGAGCAAACGCGGCATACAGCTAGAACCCCATACAATACCCGGCGCTATATACATGGCACTCCTGCATATGTTCACTAGACAGACTGGGAAACGGGTGGGTGGATTTAATAAACTCTTCTGCCGCTATCACTAAAGTGTCTTTTTTTTTTTTGTTTGAAACTCCTAAAACCCCCGGCGCTATCTGGGAATCGTGCGAATGTTTGGTTTATATAGATAATCTCCTCCGGGGGTCGAGATAGTTCTGTTTGGATGAATCATACGGGAAGAATGCTGCGGGCGAGATCTGTATTTTATTTTACAGAAGAGGAAAGGGAAAGCAGCGATGGCCTGTACGTTATCCGGGCCGCGCGGCGGTACATTCCTCCTGCTCAAATACTTCGCTGCGGTGCTGCTAAATCATAACCTGAATATGAGCTACTAAACTGTCAGGAAACAGAATGTTCCAGATATTCTGCAAACCAGAAAAGACAACAGAAGAGAACAAACAGAGCGGGCGGGAAGAGCCGGGATTAACAGCGGGCGCAGTAGTGAGGACGGCCTGTGTGCCATACCTGCGGGTGGCAGAGCACAGGTGGGGGCACATGTTGGGGGCACCTAAGCCGGGTCCACAGCTGGCGGAGTAATCAGCTGCAGACCTTGCCGACAATCTGCGATGAATCCGCAGTAAATTCTGCATGTGTTACCCCTATACACAAGGGCTAGGGTTGTCAACGTTGTCACCAAAAAATACCCATGAAAGAAAGGAGGCGTGGCTTATTGCGTCACATGTTTTTGCCTCCATTATTCAAATTACCTTGGTACTAATAGTGCCCCTAATAGTAATAGTCTCAGTGTCCCTTTAAATGGCCCCAATAGTAAAAGTGCCCCCAGTAAAAAAAATAATCTTGTTATTTGTATAGTACCAACTTATTCCGCAGTGCTTTTAGGTAATTTATTTATTTATTACTTCCTGCCCATTTTACCGACCTCGGAAGGATGCAAGGCTAAGTCAACCCTGAGCTGGCTACCTGAACCATATGGGGATTGAACTTGCAACCTTCAGGTCGTGAGTGAGAGCTTAGGACTGCAATTCTGCTGCCTTAGCACTCTGCACCACATAATAATACCCTCTTTAATGGCCCCAGTAAAAATAGAGCCCCCTTTAGTGGCACGAGTAATAATAGAGCCCCCTTTAGGGACCCCAATAACTGTAGTGCCCCAGTTTAATTGCCTCAGTAATTACAGCGCCTCCTTTAGTGCCCCAGTAATATTAACACCCCCTTTTGGTGCCCTTCCCTCCAGTAGGGCAGCAACCCTGTCATTAAGTGTTGTAACTCGCCGCTGCAGCGCTTACAGAAGATCCGTATCCTCCCCTCGCACGGTACACACTGGTTTAGGAGTGAGGATCTTCTGTGTGCTTCAGCAGCATCCCGTCTCGACCGGACCCTCACAGTCAGTCACCGCGCTTGATGACAGGGTCGCTGCCCGTCCGGAGGAGTCCATACCAGGTAACTATTTTTTAAGGACTGGTAAAAAAAATAAATACCCGCAATGACCTTTAGGGTAAATTATTGGCCCAGCCAGTGCTTTACCAGCCTGGTAGCCACAGTAATGGCGGCTTCACACAGCCGTATGCGCAACTATGCTCACCGCTACTGACCGTAGTTGTGCATGAATGTTTTTTTTTCCCCTTTCGGGCCGTTCAGACTACACACCATAGCGCAGGAGTTTGAAAAAAACAGCGGGAAAATAAGTGCCGCCCCATCCTTTCTCACCCATAATATTACCGGGCAAGAATAAGAATCCGCCATGTTTTTCCAATGCTGTGCAACCAGATGAACGAGTTGGGGGCCCCAGTAAGGGCTTCTTCAGACGAGTGTATACGCAAACACATTCGCCTCGGCGCAACATATTTGCGCCCTGAACTTAGTCGATTTGTGCATGTGTCGGCACATAGAGCTTTATTTTTGCGTGTGTGACCCCCCTGCCCTGATTTAGCTCCTTCAATAGACTCCTATGGGACTTTTGCTGCGCAGGAAGACAGGGCAGCTCCCATTTTTTTGTACGCGCACGAAATACGTGCAAAAGAATTGTTCATGTGAACAAACCCATTACCATTAATAGGTTCTATTCTTTGCGTATATTTTACGCGCGCCAATATGTTCATATGAAGAGCACCTGAGTTCAGGCTCCTAAGGGGGGTGTAAATGGAAGGGTAAGTATTCGCGGTCACGGAGCGTGAAGGCCCAACATTATATAGACTGATATCAAGCAAAATAGGTCTACTAGATATCGGCACACTTCAACAATAGCGCCACTTTAAGGAATGGCCGGAATCTAGTCTTACCTGAACAAACGGGCTATGTGTGGCTATGGGAGGAATTCCCCTATACAAAGGGGTGCATTGTAAATAAATTCCCCCTGAAACACCATCCCGATCCCACCTGTAAGGATCGGTATCTCCAGCCCACACCTTGTGCTCAATCATCCCTCGGTGATTCACGGGGGGCCATGAAAGGGCTTTAGACGAAGCCTGGAAGACAACATCTCGGAGCGGCGGCCTACCTGGAGGCCCAAAACAGAGCGCCGTCCTCATCCCCGGCCAAGGAATTCAGCTTATAAAACACGGACTTGACTCTCGGCGAGGAGCTGAAAACAAGCCTTCCACTCAGTTCCAGTAATAGCGGCGATTCTTGGCTGTAGAAGAAGGGGAGTGGATGAAAGGAGGAGGCTGGGGGGGGGAATGAATGGCAATTTGTCCTCCCGGTATTTATTTTGGATTGGGCCTATGTGACTGAGCCTTGAAAAGTGAAGAACGGGAAAAGACCATTGCTTGTCTTCCATAGCTAATTAGCGGACAAGTGCAGCCTCACAGTAAAGGTTAGGCTGCTGCAGGAATTCGTTTCCAGTAAGCGGAAAGAGCCAAAAATACCTCGAGCGGCTGATTTTGGACCCCGGTCAAGAAACATTGGGTTTCAACCGGAATTGGGTGAAAAATAAAAACCTTCTGAAATCTATAAGGTAAGATGACCTGCGGTATTCCAGGCATCTCCACTCCGCGACCGGGACATTCAGTACCGGAATAGCCATGTACAGGTTCATGCACAAGTCACCGTAGGACATTCTGCGCGGGTACGGCATGTTTAGGCCTACTGAGTCTGGTAGTGGTCCAACAACTCCCTCCAAAAATAAGTAGGGAAGCCGCCTGCGTCCTGTTTAATGTGCCCGATGCCCCCATCGTACTATGTTGGCACGTGATGTCAGAAGTGTATGTGGGCGGTGTGACTATACAGGTTGTCTTCCCGTGACATGTTGGGTGCTTCACGAAGGACAAGCGACATTCCGGACAGCCCTGTCACGTCATGAAATGAAGAGCGATCGGCTCAACCGCGCGAATCGGACGATTACGACCAAGGAAGAGTGTAAGGAAAAGTACTGGAAGAGCTCCTGCAGATGAGTGTTTTTGCGCACGTTTTTGCAAACCGCAGACAATAGAACCCGTTCATTTCAATACGTTTTCTCACATTCTGCGCTTTTGCGCTCAATTTCCAAGCCTGCGAAAATAGATTTGTGACATGTTTTATTTTTGTCCACACCCAAGGCAGCACAGGAGTCTATGTGGTTGCGCAACTGCGTACCCCATTCGCACAAAATTGCGCACTGAACCTGCGGTGTTAATTGATAACTAATTAGCCTTTTAAAAAAATGGGGCGCGGGAGGAGGAGTGGGCCTACTCCGAGGTGAACGGTCCCAGCAGGGCAAAAAAGTACAGTAAATAGCGCTGCCGCTCGCCCGAAAGCGCGTGAAACTTTGCAACATTTTGTGTTTCTGTCCGTTTTTTGATCATCAGAATATTCTACATAGTCGCTTAGACGACAATACTCAGACGCTGCCCGTGCCCGCAGGGCTGCACAGCGGAACCTGAAATCCCACATTCCAAGCCACAAATGACATGGATGCAGAATGTGAGCCGACTGCGGAGCATCTTGTGGCGCGGGTGCTGCAGAGCGTTACACGACAATGACAGCAGAGGGTTATGTGCCGCCTGACGACAGCGCAGAAGAATGTCTCTGGGATTTGGCGCAGGCTCAGACCATGCTGTCACTTATGAGTAACATCTGGAAATGAGATAAAAGCCTAATATGTAGATTGTGCTGCATTCTTCCTGCAGTTCCGGGAGAGTCCACTAGGTGGTGACAGGCAACGGTTTCTAGAAAAGCATATTGGAAATGGCAAAGTCTGGGCGCCAATCCTCAGTTACAGCTTATTCTCACCGGCGGCGTAGGGAAGTGTGGGCCGTGAAAAATGGGCTGATTTCACTGCGCGAGGGCTTCTGCAGACGACCATATGCGCAACTTCGCACACCTCAGCACAACGCATTTGTGCAGTGAACGGGATAGTTTTGCGAGTGTTTTGGCGCATAGTGCTGTACTTTTTGCACACGCAGGGCCTGTTCACATGCGAGCGCAACACCCCCCCCCCCTCCCTGATTTTAAAGGAAAGTTAGCCTAATGAGGTCCAGGTCTTTTCAGTTTTTCCCGGAATCGCTAAGCGTCTTGCGCGCACATTTGCGCGTCTCTCATAGACTTGGGCCTTTGCTGCAGAAAAATGTAGTATTCACTAGAGCCGGTTCTATCTTTTCTCGGCCGAACTGTTAACGGACCAGAATCCCGATAGTGAAAACAAAACCACTGAAATCGCGGCCGCAAAACAGGAGAAAACCTCATTCGTCTGAACCCGCGACACCCCCTTTCTGTGGCTTAAAAGGCTATTAGCCTAATGACGTCCACATGTGTTTTTTTTGTGGTTTTGCGCAGTGTTTCACGCATCCCCTTGTGTATTTGCGCACCTCCCATTGACTTTGATGAGAACCTTGGCTGCGCAAAACCCAAGAAGATAGAGCAGGTTCCCGTACGCCCGTGGAATCAATGGGCTCCATTCTCTGTGTTTTGCGCGTATATTTTATAGCCACAAAATGCGCAAATGCGGTCGTGTGAAGAAGTCCCAAGGAAGAAATGACGAACGGCAGGCGGTGGTTAAAAATAACGAACTAAGGGCTTAGACAGACGGACATGTCTGCGGAGGGTTTTTTACGGGCGTGAAAATCGCACTCGCAAAATCCGATGAAGCGAAGCCATTGATTTCAATTACTTTGTTCTCACAAGCATGTTTCTCGCACGCGATTCCTACACGCAAGAAATGATGCGTCCTGCCCTAGCTTTCTCCTTTTTTTTGCCCGCGCAATACTGCAGGGCTTGAGCAGCCACATCGACAAACACTTCTACTGTGTTCATGCGCAAAATAGCTCCGTTGGCTCCTTGGATACGCTCCTTGGACCGGCAAGGTTGCTTCGAGCCTTGCCGGTCCACTGCCAACGCTCCCTTCATCACTACGGCCTGCAAGTCTCCCCGTGCAAAAAGGGAGATGCACAGGCAGACAGCTTGTGGGGACGAACGATCGTACTAGCGATCATTCGCCCTTATAAGCAGATTCTCTACCCGTGTAAAAGAAAATGAAACATTGACCAACATGCGTGTCGATCGGCGTGTGTCTCACTGGGCCGAGAACTCAACCAGTCTAAACAGACCCTTAAGGCGGCTTCACACGAGCGTTTGTGCAAATACACTCGCCGCATATCGAATAGTGTATCCCGCGTATGCATGCATACGTTTTTTGGGCATATGCTTGCGTATGTACTGCGTATTTTACATGCGCAGAACGAAACACAAGTAGGGAATGATGCCAGACGTTGCCCAACCCCATAAAAAACGCCCTTCTAGCACTGACCTGACCACACGGGCGCCATTTTCTTGGGCTTTCTTGTGTTGGTGAGAGTTGTCAGTGGCGCTCTGAGAACCGTGCCTGCACTAAAGGGTGACGCGCTCTTGGCGTGGCTGGTTTTTTACACTTTTGCGCTGCCACGCCCGATGCCTCAGAGCCATGAGTGCCCAATATCAAAAGTAGCCATGGTATTATTATGGCCACCAATATCCACAGACAGAGGCTCCTGCACGGTCTGCCTACAACTTTTTAGCTTTTTTTTTAAACTTTCTTCGCATGTCTCCTAGCAACAGGTGTAAAAAACATCTCAAATACGTGAAATAATTGCGTATGCATTGCATTCAGAACGCACCCATAGAGAACAATAGGGATTAGAGATGAGCGAGTATACTCACTAAGGCACATTACTCGAGCGAGTAGTGCCTTAGCCGAGTATCTCCCTGCTCGTCTCTAAAGATTTGGGGGTCGGCGGGGGGCGGGGAGCGGTGGGGGAGAGCGGGGAGGAACAGAGGGGAGAGCTCTCTCTCCCTCTCTCCCTCCCGCTCCCCGCCGCAACTCACCTGTCACCCGCGCCGGCCCCCGAATCTTTAGAGACGAGCGGGGAGATACTCGGCTAAGGCACTACTCGCTCGAGTAATGTGCCTTAGCGAGTATACTCGCTCATCTCTAATAGGGATCTTACACACGGAAAAATAGAACTAGCTGCGATCCTTTTTTGCGCAAGTGTCTGTGGAACAGCGAGCAGGAATGTACTTTCGCTGACGCCATTTCACGCATATTATACAACGCATTCATTGTTTGCGTATTACTCAACTGAAATACATGGGTGTGAGCCCGGCCTCAGACTCAGCCATGCAGAGATTGGGTTCCTTGCGGATACCCCCCCATCCCCCCGACCCCCTTAGCCTAGAGCAGTTACATAACGGACTTCCAGCGCCGATAACCGTAGTATCAGAGCCATCAGTAGACGTTCAGTCTGTGCCGCACAAAGCAGGGACTGGTCGTTCCAAAGTCAAACCTTCATTTCCGAACATCTGCATTTCATATCTGGCAGCGTGACCCTCCGTCCCGCACATCTCTCTACCGCTCCCCATCTGCTTTCTAAAATGTATCGCACAACTTGAAAGGTGAATAGTAAATTAGCTGAAAGGATAAAACGATCAAAGGACGAGCGGAGGAGATGACTCCGGTGTCAGACGTGGTAGAAGGCGGTGCGGTGATGGCTTCAGCAAGGAAATCAAAATAGAATATTTGCCAAAATGATACGGTAAGATTCCAGGAACATTCAATCCCGGTGCTGATGCATCAGCAGACATATTCCGCCAAGCCAGGAGTACTACAACTCTCACAATGTCACTTTTTTAGACTATTTCATTATGCCCGAGAAAGGACCCTGAGAGGTTGGAAAGCTTACAGTAACATCATGTATTTTTGTTAGCCATTAAAAGCTATCATATCTACAAGATTCCTTGGTTTCTCTTGCTGGGAACAATCACTTTTTTTTAGAACACATGCCCTGTGTACAAAAACTAGGAAAGTACAAAGGTCAAGGGAATATAAGGAGGTGGCATCATCCTTCTTCCATTATCCATAAACCCTTAATGCTAGCATGACCATCAAGGGGAGGAATAAGATTAAAATCAAGACGTTCCTCCAAGTTCCAAAAGCATTAAAAAGTCAAGTTCTCTTTGTGCTCCTGAGACCATGTTGGTCGTCAATCTTTGGCCATGCTGAAAGTGCGATATATAGAGAGGGAAGATGTGAGGTGTTCATGGTAGGGGGCTATACATGGCAGATACCTCATCCCCCATCAATGTCTAGGAGGTCTTAGGTCATTCGTGGCTGAAAAAATGCTAATAATGCACAAAGGGGAAGAAATTTACAGGACATGAGAAGACTGGGCTAAAGGCCTCGAGACAATTGGGAAGTTGGACAGGTACTGCTGAAGAACACTAGATATTGGCTGGAAATGTTGTGTGGTCTCCATATCATATGTAACTGAAGTATCCTAAAGGTAAAGAATGAAAATTGGAGTTGGAATAAAAATTATATTAGTTGAAAAACTCCAGAGAAATTGTTGGACTGACAGAGCAGATGTCCATTGTGGCAGTAGGCTAACTCATGGTGGTGGACTGGACGCTTGGTGGGAAGATAAAATAGTAGAGCAGAACTCTGACATGACAGGTCAATGGGGTGGTGACCTGGTTGAGAAGTCTAGAACTGGGTGATGAATGTAGAGAATTTATTTAAAAAGTATTGAACGTTTTGGACAAACTCTTTTTTTGATCTCCCAAGGGAGTCCTAATGCTGGCAGTCTATTGATCACTTGCAACCTGTGGGGAAACCTGGTGGTAAATGTTCAATTTCCCTGCAGCACCTCCACAGGAGAAGTGAAGAATTACACAGCAATGGGCTGTTGGTGTCAGTTCCTCCATTGTGAGAGACCTTGTTTGAGATGATTGATTACACATACATATTAACATAGTAGGTTAGGCTGAATGAAGACAATGTCCATCTAGTTCAGCCTGTTTCAACCCCTAGTTGGTCCAGAGGAAGGCAAAAACCCCAAGAGGCAGAAGCCAATTAGCCCATTTGGGGGAGAATTCCTTCCCAACTCCCTAATGGCAGTCAGAATAATCCCTGGATCAACCTTTGATAGTTTCTACCTAAATATAATACTCGGATCTACAAACCCGCTGGTCACCTAATGTCTATATCCTGTAATACCCTTCCACTCGAGAAAGACGTCTAGTCCCCTCTTAAACTCCTCAATGGATTTTGCCATCAGCATTATAGACAGCTGCTCATAGCAGGAAGGTCTATACCGGTGATCTCCAACCTTTGGCCCACCATCTGTTACAACATTCAGCACGCTCAGCGCTTTCCAGCCTGGGAGATGCAGTTTGACAATAGCTGGAGAAGCACAGATTGGAGTCAACTGATCTACAGAGGGTATTCCTAACTCAGACAGGATATATCATACGTAGGTCCTACCTCCGAGACCTGCACCTATTTCGAGAAATGGGTTCTTTTAACCCTTGTCCTTTCTAGTGAGGTAACCACCAGTTGCGGAGTCCAGGCAATGAGTGAATGAAGAATTGGTCAGCCATTGACACCTTCATTACAAGACGTCTACAGAGTGTAGAGTCACCCAGTTGGATCTGGCACTGAGAGAGGCCACAGAACACTAAGTTCAATGACATGGAGTGTAATAGGTGCCCAGGGCAGAGGATACAGAAGGACAAAATGAACTCACTCTACTGATACGTTTGTGGCACGTGCCCAATGTAGACATTTTTGTTGGCTGCTGGACAAAGTGATGAATTGTTCTTAACTTTTAGTATCACAGAACTAACAGTTTGTTATAGAACCGACAATGGAATGCTAAAACTGAGCGACAGAACAATGCCCCCAATGTCCCACACACAAGACGTCTTTGTTTTCAGATATGTTGTGTGCACCTCTGACCACCTGCTGCTCCCCATATTACATGTCAACTCTGCTGACATTTAACCCCAAACTATGGGCAATGGCATGTCAAATATCAAAAATCACCATTGAATTAGATGAAGCTCCAGTTACTGGCAGCAGACACCCCACAGAGATTAAACTATCTGTACCCAAGCCAAGGAACCTATAGATGTACAGTAATGATATGACTTGGAGCGGATTATCTCTATCTCTTTCTATATCTAAGTCCATTCTTGATGAATGGCGCAAAAGTGCCAAGATAGGGGGTGAAGAGTGGTAAAAGGCACCACATCTATTACAGAGGTTTGCCATGTGTTGTACGCCGGCCATGTGGTGGCATAGAAAAGAGAAACATTTGCAGCAGGTCTGGTAGATTGCACCAAGCAGATTATGCCACGTGCGGACTATTGATTAATATACCGCAATGTTTCGTCTCTTGCACTGAGAAACAGTCGCTGCGGAGCCGACAGTATGTACCGCACAGGGCGTCCTATGGAGCAACTATATTATCACTGGGGGTTCAAGCTTTCATGGATTTATCAGAAAGGAAGATACAGGTGATAGCAAAGGATGGGTAGGGGGGGTGAGGGGTCCGGCATGCAACGGAAGAGGAAGTCACGCCGTCAGTGATGGGTCCTGCATATTACAAAACCAGAAGTCCCACCGTCAGTGATGGTCCCACATAGGACAGAAGCAGAAGTCACGCCGTCAGTGATGGTCCCACATAGAACAGAAGCAGAAGTCACGCCGTCAGTGATGGTCCCAATTACAACAGAGACAGGAGTCCTGATGTCAGTGATGGGACCTGCATACAGCAGAAGCCCAAGTCCTGCAGTCAGTTAAGTGGTCCTACAGATTGGAGTCAAGAAGGAATTTTTTCCCCTAAATGAGGAAAATTGGCTTTTTTTTGCCTATCTCTGGATCAACATTGGAGGGGGGGGGGGGTAATAGGCTGACCTGGATGGACATATGTCTTTTTTCAGCCTTACATACTATGTTATAACAAAAGCAGAAGTTGCACCATAAGTGATGGGTCCCTAATACAATAGAAGCAGGAGATCCACTATTACTGATGGATCCTGCATACAACAGAGAAAGGAGTCCTGGTGTCAGTGATGGGATCTGTATACAAAAGAAGCCTAAGTCCTGCCATTAGTGATGGGTCTTACATACAAGAGAAGTAGAAGTCCCATCGTCTGTGATGGGTCCCATGTACAATAGAAGCAGGGGCCTGTCTTCAGTGAGGGGTCCTACATATAACAGAAGCCTATGTCCTGCAGTCAGCGATGGGTCCTACATACAACAGAAGCCTAAGTCCTGCAGTCAGTGATGGGTCCTAAATACAACAGAAGGCTAAGTCCTGCAGTCAGTGATGGGTCCTAAATACAACAGAAGGCTAAGTCCTGCAGTCAGTGATGGGTCCTGCATACAACAGAAGCCTAAGTCCTGCCGTCAGCGATGGGTCTTACATACAACGGAAGCCTAAGTCCTGCCGTCAGCGATGGGTCCTGCATACAACAGAAGCCTAAGTCCTGCCGTCAGCGATGGGTCCTGCATACAACAGAAGCCAAAGTCCAGAAGCGCCGGAATATTAGCCGCAGGCGTATATATGTAGGCAGCACATGACAGGGTTAACGGGGAGGCTAGGGGTTAACAGTAGTGCAGAGGTGTGGGGGGGGGATGAGAATAGGGAGGGGGGAGCAGTTAGAAAGTGCGGGAAAAGCAGGAGGAGGAGTTTCAGTCGGCAGCAGAAGGAAGAAGGAGCAGAAGAGAAGAAGACGGAGACAGCGAGGAAGTCCCACCCACCCGCCCGTTAGTTAGTAGCTAGGGGTGAAAGTTTAGTGAGAGGGAGGGGGGGGGGCGCTTTGGAGGTGATATGTAGATTGTCATAGCGGCAGTTGGAGGGGGGGTGGAGTTCTCGGAGCCAGTTAGGATGCGGGGCGAGGGGGGGGGAGAGCGGAGGGCCGATGGCTGCCTGTCCCCCCTTCCCGCCCCATTGTTGATTTACAGTGTGCGGTAGGTCTGTCGCCTCTCGGCTCTGTCAGGCCGTAGTCCCTGCGGAGACCAGTCGGCTGGCCTAGGAACGGCTAGCGGGTCTCTGAGTCGGGAGGTTGGCGACTAGGGGCAACCGTGTGTGTGTGTTGCCTCCCGAGTCGGCGGTCTCGCGACGGGAGGGCGGTAGCGGGAGGGATCTTCGGTCTCCCGAGTCGGATAGTGGGAGGGCGACGGGAGGCAGTACGGAAGATCCTTTTCCCTGTAGTGAGGCGACAGAGGGGGTTGTAGGCTCCGGGGACTTCCCCCTCGTTGGTGGGTTGTCTATTATTGTGTTTTTTACCCATTGTTAAACTTAAGGTTAAATAAATGGCCGCTGTGGCCAAAAATTATCCAAACTAGAAGTAGTAGCGTATTGTTTTGGTGGGTTACAGGGAAGTGGGGGGATAGGTCACAGAGGCTCACTCCGTGATACCCGCGTCATGCTGTCAGCGATGGGTCCTACATACAACAGAAGCATAAGTCCTGCAGTCAGTGATAGGTCCTACATAGAACAGAAGGCTAAGTCCTGCAGTCAGTCATGGGTCCTACATACAACAGAAGCCTAAGTCCTGCCGTCAGCGATAGGTCCTACATACAACAGAAGCCTAAGTCCTGCCGTCAGCGATAGGTCCTACATACAACAGAAGCCTAAGTCCTGCCGTCAGCGATAGGTCCTACATACAACAGAAGGCTAAGTCCTGCCATCAGTGATGGGTCCTACATACAACAGAAGCCTAATTTCTGCCGTTAGCAATTGGTCCTACATACAACAGAAGGCTAAGTCCTGCAGTCAGCGATGGGTCCTGCATACAACAAAAGCCTAAGGCTGCCTATCCACGGGCAGTCGGCAGACTGATCTCCGCAAGAACCTATCTGACAGGTAGGGTCACTGGGGAGAATCGTGTCAATTAGCATGCTGCGATTTGCCGTCCACGAGTGGAGAATCGCTACGATTCTCCGCTTGTGGACAGGGGAGTTGCACTTCCATAGCAATGCTATGGAAAGCATGCATTGCGTTCCCCGCGGCCGGATTATTGCCGCGGGGAACGGAATGCAAAAACGCCCATGGACAGGCAGCCTTAGTCCTGCCGTCAGCGATGGGTCCTACATACAACAGAAGCCTAAGGCCTAATTCCCACGGGCGGAAATCCGTGGCGTTGCCCCGCAGCTATTAGGTTCTATTGAACCTAATAGCGCAATGCTCACCGTGGAATTCTGCCCTGTGAAAGCGCCCGCAATCACCCGCGGCATGTTCTATTTGTAGCACAGCGGAAGATAGCATGAAAACGCTTCCCCGCCTACCACTGGGTGCGTCATGCGCTCTACTGCGCATGTGCGCCGGAGTGTCATGCGACGGATCTGGAGGTAAGTATGGGGTCTCTGGAAGGGGGGGGCGCCGTGACGGGCTCTGCTGCGGTATTCCGCTTGTGGAGCTCGTCACGGTCGTGGGCAGTAGGCCTAAGGCTGCCAGTCCATGGGCGTTGCGGTATTCCGCAGCGGATCTCTGCCGCGGTAGCCACCGCCCAGGTGCAGGACCTGCAGACGGATCTTCGCCTATGTGACAGGTAGGGTCACCGTGGAGAATCGTGGCAATTCGCAGCATTGCCAGTCGCAAGTGGAGAATCGCTATAATTCTCCGCTTGTGGACAGGGGGGTTGCGCTTTCCATAGCAACGCTATGGAAAGCGTGCATTGCGTTCCCCGCAGCCCGGGTTAACGCCGTGGGGAACGCAATGCAAAAATGCCCGTGGACAGGCAGCCTTAGTCCTGCAGCCAGCGATGGGTCCTGCATACACTTTCATGTTTCCACATACAAACGACATCCATGACTCTTTGATAAATCCCTTCTACCAGATGTGCAATTAATATCTTATTAGTTTGGAACAACAGCAGGTAATTACTAGCAGTAGGGCCGGACCCGGGGCGCGTTGTTTATTCTTTTCCTGTTACATAATATCATTAAATAATTAGTACACGCCGACAGGAACAATGTAAGAGAATGACGATAACAAGGATGAAGAGTGTCTGACATGACCGGCAATCAGCAGAAACGAACGTGATGCTCTATAAGGCCGGTCTCACACAAACCGATCTGAATTGCTGATTCTGCGATCACTGCCCGTGCATAAGATTAGCGGTAATACGCGGGCATTGAAAGGCATTGACTTTCAGAGTTTCGCTCACACTTGCAGGTAGGTAATACGGATTCCGCGTGTGGAAGAAGAATCGCAGCATGCTGTATTTTACCGCGGATTCCACACATATGAACTCCATTGATCTCTTTGGATGCGTTTGATCCACAGTGCATGGCAATTAACATTGCGTAAGGGCGCGGACTCGTACGCAAGATGCTAGAGGACCAGAGACCAATAAAGAAGGCAAGAATTTGTGGGTGGGCAATGCAGGACAGAGTCTGGGGAGCAACACAACATCCAGACTGTCTGCAGCCTCCGCTTGTTCTTCTGGACTCTTTCTCCACAAGAAGAAGCGTTTTTTTTAGTGGTTTATACTACTTCCAAAAAAAGTAGTATAAACCAGCCCAGCCTTGAGAGAAATATCCCATTCTGAAGGCTCTCAGATAGAGATGAGTGAGCATACTCGCTAAGGGCAATTGCTCGATCGAGCATTGCCCTTAGCGAGTACCTGCCCGCTCGGGAGCAAAGATTCGGCTGCCAGCAGTGGGTGGGGAGCAGCGTGGGAAACGGGGAGGAACAGAGGGGGGATCTCTCTCTCCCTCTCCCCCCCCCCCCCCGCTCCTCCCTGCTCATGGCCGCAACTCACCTGTCACCTGCGCCGGACAGCCGAACCTTTTCTTCCGAGATACTCGCTAAGGACAAGGCTCGATCTAGTAATTGTCCTTAGTGAGTATGCTCGCTTATCTCTACTCTCAGAGCAGCGCTCAGCACAAGAGCACAAGAGAATGTCGCCTGAGCGATAGAAGGGTGTTTCCAGGAGTTTGGACAACTTTCTGATGTCATTCCCTGCTGATATGGAATCCGACCTACTCATGTGAGCCCGGCCTAATAAGATTCCCTTATATTACTGTTTGGAGGTACCAGATAATGGTCTTTGGGGCCCAACAAGCCCCACGGTGTCTGTAGCTCATTATTTAGCACTCTCTTAGTCGTCTTGCCATATTATTTCAACCCAACAAAGCACAACGTGTTTGCATGTTCTCCTTGTATTTATGTAGGTTCTCTTGTTTCCTCCTTCACTTACTGACAGATTAATGACCTGCTATGACATTGGGCCTTGTGTATGTAAAGCTGCTCATTGATCCAATTTTGCAGTCACTGACTGGTACTAAATGTTCTGCTCCACTGATAAGAGCAATTAGGTGGTATGGGGCCTGACTGGGGGCAAGTGAGTCCCTATGGCTCTGTAGTATGACGCTGTAGACCCTCCTTAGGCCGCTCCATGGTGCCTCAAAATGGCAACTAATGAAAAAAAAGGAACACGGAATGAAAAAAACAACCCCAACCACCTCTTTAAAGATGTACATTTACACAATTTTACACTTGGGCAAAATTCCAGAAAATCTCAGATGAAAGGCCCCCATACCCATTGGTGTTTAGTCATCTAAAGCCTCCGATAAGAGCGAGGCCACACAACACTCTAATGAGTATGGAGGCTGCTCAGCCCTCCCCTGACAGATGATTTTGGGAAAAAGTATCAAAGACGATTAATTTCAATGTCTAATCATTTTGTTCCCCAAGAGATAAGCTGCAGTAAGAGCTTACCTCCCTATATTCATGGATGGTTGGCTGACCAAGCATTCATGTGCATGGGCGGGAGCTGTGAAAAACCTATCGAAAGCTGTTAAAGGTGTATGGTCACGTTAAAGGGGTTTTCTAGGACTACGATATTCATGCCCTATCCTAAAGATAGGGCCTCAATTTTTAGATCACTGGGGGGTCTGTCATTTGGCACCCCTGCAGAACAGCTTGTCACTGCCATACATTTCATAGTGGCTGTGCCTGGTATAACAGCTCAGTCCTATTCAATTGAACTGGACTGAGCTACTTATAGGTCATGTGACCAACTGATACAACATCACAGACCTGAGAAGAGGCAGCAGCACACACCCACATGTCTCGGCCTTTTCAATCAGCTGATTGGCGGGGGTTTTGAACAGAGGACCCCCACCAATCTGATATTAATGAGCTATCCTGTGGTCATTAATATCTTAGCCCTGGAAAACCCACTTAGGACTTTAGAGCCGTAACGATAAGGCTTGATCCACTAAAAACCAAGCACCATAAATTTACGGCACTTGGTCCGGGGCTTTAATCTTGGCCGATAGCAAAAATACATTGCAGGATCAAGGCTCCTGCAATCTAGGAGGAGCAGGTCGGGTCTGCAGCTGTTAGTCACAGCTGAGGACCTTGAGGAGAAGGCACAAGCGTTTTTTTTTACCTACTTCTGCCTTCTCTCTTGCAAGTTACCTGCTATATAGTGAAAGGGGAAAGCAGAAGTGTTACTTCCGCTATTCAACCCAGCGATCACATGATCACCAGGTTTTCCCTGCCAAAGCAGAGCTGTGGGGTTCTAGCAGACCAAGACCAGCTCTCTTAGTAAAACCAGCACATAGGTAAAATTGCTTTAAATTGCCTGATCCTAAGGGGTTAAATGAGAGAAACAATGTCTCTACAGCTCCAGGCTATGGAGCTATAGGCCCTCCATGTGCCACCGTATGGTGCACTGTATGGCGCCCTATTACAAAAAATAGCTCAATAATATGGCACCTGTTAGGGGTCTATTTTGAGGCATACCCCATGTGCCTCTGTATGAAATCACAGGCATACAAAAGTATGAGGTCTATGGGTAGAACTTGCAGGTTGCATTGAGAGCTCAGAGCAGCGGTACTTGCATGCACAAACACTCACGTGTGCCCCCCACACAGTAAGTGATTAAAGTGCATCTGTAGCTAAGCACAATGGCGACTGATTGAATATTGGCCAAAAAAATAAAATCCCAGCCCCACCGGCCTGCCCGCTGCTCAGAGAAGGCTTTTACCCAAGCAAAGTTTAATTGCTTCCTCTTCCATTTCTGCTATTGCTGCAGGAAGCCACCGGGTCACAAAAATGGCTCATTTTTTACTGCCTCTTCCTCTTAAAAGAACGTATAGAATCCACGCGGTCAGAAGATCATCCAGGTGGGAGCGCTGATAGCTTCATCTGTGAGGTTAATACATTATCTATTATATCGCCTCCGAAATTAAAGTTATTTATCTACTTACGGGGCACTCAGCGTTCAGCTTATGGGGATTATCTGTATAATTCTCATGATTATACATGAAGCCCAAGTGTCCAATAAGCAGATGAATGCTGTTATGGAAATCCTGCTGCAGGGGGATATTCATCCATCCACCCACATTGCAGAGAGTCAGTGAATTCCTACCACTAGAGCTGATGCACCGCCAGCTCTCCATGCCCCGAGGTAGTGGCCTAATCATCAACCCTAAAGTCCAACAGCTAGAGCTGATGCACCACTGGCTCTCCATGCCCAGAGGTAGTGGCCTAATAATCAACCCTAAAGTCCTACCGCTAGAGCTGATGCACTGCCAGCTCTCCATGCCCCAAGGCAGTGGCCTAATCATCAACTATAAAGTCCTACCGCTAAAGCTGATGCTCCGCCGGCTCTCCATGCCCCAAGGTAGTGGCCTAATCATCAACCATGAAGTCCTACCGCTAGAGCTGATGCACCCCCAGGTCTCCATGCCCCGAGGTAGTGGCTTAATCATCAACCATAAAGTCCTACCGCTAGAGATCATGCTCCGCCGGCTCTCCATGCCCAGAGGTAGTGACCTAATCATCAACCATGAAATCCTACCGCTAGAGCTGATGCACCACCAGGTCTCCATGCCCCGAGCTAGTGGCCTAATCATCAACCATAAAGTCCTACCGCTAGATCTGATGCTCCGCCAGCTCTCCATGCCCAGAGGTAGTAGCCTAATCCTCAACCATGAAGTCCTACCGCTAGAGCTGATGCACTGCCAGGTCTCCATGCCCCGAGGTAGTGGCTTAATCATCAACCATAAAGTCCTACCGCTAGAGCTGATGCACCGCCAGCTCTCCATGCCCTGAGGTAGTGGCCCAATCATCAACCCTAAACTCCTACCGCTAGAGCTGATGCACTGCCGGCTCTCCATGCCGCAAGGTAGTGGCCTAATCATCAACTATAAAGTCCCAGTGCTAGAGCTGATGAAACGCTGGCTCTCCATGCCCCGAGATAATGGCCTAATCATCAACCCTGAAGTCCTAGTGCTAGAGCTGATGCACCGCCGGCTCTCCATGCCCCGAGGTAGTGGCCTAATCATCAACCCAAAAGTCAGCAACTGATAGAAATGGAGCGATAATATCATCCAAATATACAAAACATTTAGGACACCAGAACATCTTAAATATAGGCACTCTTCTAGGAAGACACCAGATTTTGGACTATGACTATGGGAAACTTGAGGTGTATCAGTCAGCACCACAGACTTTGAATGGAGCAGCAGGGGACATGATCAACCGAAGTTCCATTCAGACTCCTTCTAGCCTCAGTCTTGGTCCATGAGCTGAAACTGATAGAACAAAGAAGCCATTGACCCCTTTAATGAGTACCATGCCCCTATAACTTTATAGGGGTCCCATTCACTTGAATGTGGCTAAATTGCAATACCAGATACAAACCGTGGACAGTGGTGGTGCTGTTTCTGATTTCTGACTTTCCCCCAGATACTTTGACAGCATAAATGTACACACAGTTAAAGAGAACCAGTTAAGGTGCCTTCACACGGGCAAGAAAATCGCACGATTTGTGCACTGCGAGACGCACAAATCTCACACAAATAATTATCCTATTCAAACATATAAGCGATGTTTTCCTGCATGGCAGGAAACAAATCGCGACATATTCTGTATTTGTGAGTGCCCTCGTATCACAGCGTCCATTGTTTTCAATAGGGTCGGAGGCAGCATTGCGCCACGTACTAGGCGCACGCGATGTGAGGTCTCCCATTGAAAACTCCACGATCCTCTGCTAGCAGCTGCGGCAGAGGATCGCTCCGTCCCCGAAGTACTGACATGAAAACGATTTGCATCTGCTGTGATTTGCTGTGGTGTGGAGCGCAATATGGGGCCACGATCCACGGCTCTATATCGCGCTCGCCCGTGTGAAGTAAGCCTTAAGGTTTGAGGTTTTTCATGTGCAAGTTGCGCTGATAGCGCAAGAATGAAAAATCACAGCACATCCTGTTTGGGGGGGATTTCGTTCGAGAATCGCCCATTTTTTCCCATCGGAGTCCAAAAATTTGCACATGCATGCAAGGCCGAATGCACATGCCCTAGTCAGATCCCACAGCGAAATCCGACCCTGTGCCTGCCCGGTGACCGCACGTACCTGTCCACAGTCTTCTTTATCTGTACTGCGGTTGTGCTGACCGGCACGCCGACGCACATGCGCAGTACAGATAATGCCGTGCCATCGGTAGGCAATGACGCGGATCCTGTGGCCTTTCCACAATGATGATTGCGGAAGGGCCGTGGGTCGGACAGCTTCCATTGACTTCAGTGGAAGCCGTCCAAACGGAATCTGGCTCAGAATACAGCATGCTGTGATTTTCCACCCTGTGTAAGTACAGGCTTATGGGATAAAGCCAACAGGGCGGTTGTATAGCTCTGCAGCCGCGGCCCCGCTGACTCGATCCACATTTATGTTTCCATACTTACCTTATTTCCCTGGTTGGGCTCTTCTTAGGTCTGGTTCCTGGCGCTGTTAATAGGTCAAGTGGGCGGTCACCATCACTCACCGTCAATGGGTGACATTCAACGGCCAATCACCATCCACTGGGGTGGGGACCGCCTATTTAACCCACTGGAGCCAGATCTAAGAACAAATAGGAATAGAGTCACAGGGATCGGACCTGTACAGCCAACCCCGCTGACTTTAGCCCAATGCCAGGTCCTCTGTAAAAAACAGCTCCACCCAAAAGATGTGGCCAATTGCGTTACAGATTTCAGAGTCACTAGACCAGCGACTATACGGATCATCACACAAAAAGGATCTGGATATTTCATAAAAAACATTCAACTTTTCCCCCAAAACCATTTCTCTCACTGTGGGTGGAGAAATCCTTAAAAAGAGTCCTATTTCTGTTATTTACTGAGCCGCGCGGCTTCTATTTTTATATTATGAGAAATTGAAATATTTTTATTTAGCGGCAGAACTTTCCATCATTTACCAAAGAACGACCTATTAAAGTTCTGGGCAAGTTCAG